>NW_018734726.1:0-2500 GCF_002204515.2 Aedes aegypti
TTTAGAGTAAAAAAATCAATCACGCAAGAATATGATACGGTGAAAGCAAAGGTTCAAGACATCAAACATGTAATTCAGTTTTATCCCGAGCAAAAACTTATTTCCCGACTTAGACATTGTAGACTTAAAATCTTTCGAGCGAATGCGATCACAAGAGAGCAAATTCGGTTGAAAAAGAACTTTCATCAATCAAATAAATGAAAGCAATTCTCTCCTAAGCTTGCTGATCCATTTTCGTTGTCTATAGGAGTAGCAAAAATAGGGACAGCGTGTTACGACCTAGAAGATCTCAACGGAAATCGTTTGGGCGTGTATCACGCTACAAATCTACAGAAGAAATAATCAATTGAACCAATTTACAGCTATGTCTGATGCACACTAAAGCACAGTTACAATGAGATTAGTCCAAAAAAACACAAACTTACGGTTTGGCAACTCCGAGTTCAGCGGGAGGGATTGGCTTCAATAACAGTTTTCATCCTACAAGCAATCCCCTCTTCGCGTCTCGATGGCATCACCCTAGGACTGCTTCTGACCTAAAAAGAAGAAGAAGCATTTAGTTCTAGTGGATTGATAAAAAGCTATGTAATAGAATATGCAAGAGAAAAATCGGTTGCCCTAGAACGATCAGTCAGCTTAACCACCCAAGCCCGGAGTTCACCGAGGTGAGCTGAGATGGGAGAGTACGCTGGAAGTCGGTGCGAGTCTGTAGGGCCAGACGATGACCAGACTGACGTTCAAAACCTAGATTCTTCTCTTACATATCCTTGGACAAAGTTTCACAACACAAAAACACTTCGAACAAGTCTTAAGTTCACAATTTTACAGCTATGTACAATAGTATTATAGTTGTTCAGTGCGGGGGCGTAATGTTTTCGTACGATGCGCAGTGAGCGACATTTAGTGCGTAGATGATTACCATGTTTCCATAGATCCACCAATGTAAATTTCCTGTTAGAGTTCCATGTATCAGCATCCATAGTCCATTCCGTGTTTTCCATCACAATTTACAATAGTTTGTTTAGTTTTTCGCGTAGTTTCAGCAGTTTTTTTTTTTGATAATTCTCACAATCCTGAACCGATTCCATGTTTTTTCTTGCTTCACTTTGTTTTGTGTCTTTCTTTTTCACATTCACCACAGAGATTTTGACAGTACGATATGTCAAAGCTTTTCGTCGATTTGTTTGACATGTCGATCAATCAGTTTACAGTAGAGGCTGTTGCAATAGGGATACCGTAGGTTGATGTTTTTTGGGAGCTCTGATAGTTCCTGCAACAAATTAAGTAGTTTGGTTGATGTTTGTTCGGATGTTTCCGGATAGTTCAAAATCATGATTTAATGTTGGTTTAGAAGTGGCTGAGAAGTTTCTCGGCGATTCAAGTAAGGATAGGGAGATGCGTTGTGAGCTACGCAAATGGAGTTTTTCACTTAGGTATCCCATATGAACGGCACAATATAATTGGCGAACTTAAAAAAATAGGGTTTAGTTCTTAGATACGCATTAGATATTAGAGTTAATTGTAAATATTCAGAATAATAATTGAAAAATACCATGAATTAAATATAAGTAAACGTATATATGCAGCAACACAAAAGTTTTTCCAAGTAGTTTAAAAAAAATACCAGAGCAATTTTATCGTCTACAGATGACTAGTTATTTTTTGAACCACAAAAAAATAAATTCAGTCCCTTCATTCATTTTTTTTAGTTGGTAGGGGGAAGTGTAACGAGGTTACAGTATTTTAATGTAATCTTTAATTACAAAAACCAAAACAGTGCGAAATGCAATATTATTTCCGTGTAGCCACTTTTCGCGTACCAAGTCTCTGATTCCACAAGTTGCGATGCAACAGTAGAGTCCTTATCAAAACTGAAAACTTGCGTTCTTAAAGGAAGTACACGAAAAACGACGAACATTTACGAACTCGGGAACCGCCGGTACAGGGTAATAGCCCAAAATTTCTGAAATTGCCATCCTCTTTAATCTAAACCGTCAAACAGTTAAGACGCTCTTTGCAAAAAGTTAAATATAAAATTAAAGTCAATCAGTGATTTTATACAATCTAGTTAAGAGTGAAAGGTGTGTACGCAGTTGAAAAGTAAGATTTAGTAGAAATAGAAATTTGCCAAGTTTGTTAAAATAAATATTAATTCCCATTGAACAGTTTTTTTGAAAACGTGCTCTGAACAAAAGTTTAGATTAGTTCTGGTAATTTCGTGCGTGTGTGCAATCAGGTAACTCTTGTAATACAACGAGAAACAATGTTAGAATCTAACTCCAAATACTGTCTCGCTTGAAGAACTTTCCTTCAAGTGAAGGTCCACCCTTAGGACGGGGCGAATAGTCCAAAGCCTCCACCGTCGACGGTATTCATCGACGTGGTGTACGTTGGGCCGATGAGCATAGTGCCAGTGCAGCATAATCAGCCTCGTGTCGATGTAGCGAGTGACAGATCGCCGTAGCCAGGACCACCATCATAATTATTTCGGCCAACAACA
>NW_018734727.1:0-31010 GCF_002204515.2 Aedes aegypti
CAATGCCACGCAAGACTGTTTCTGCACGCCCAGCTAATCGTACCACCGTTGAACTGAATCACCAAACCGCTGTTCGATTTCCGGTCCTGCTGGCATTTTGCCCAGTCGGCATCAGAGAAGCCGATCAAGCCGATTCGCCTTTTGTTATCGCTGAGACGCAGCCAATACTCACATGTGCCTTTCAGGTACCGGGCAATTCGCTTGAGCTACAGCCAGTCATTTGAGATGGACTTGTTTTGCGGCTCAGGATTGACACCGCCGCCGAAATATCCGGTCTGGAGTTGACCGAAACGTACAAATGTTGACCCAACAGTTTTTGGTACTCAATATTGTTCGCTAGAGGAGTACCAGCTTCTTGCTTCAAATATCCTGGATACAATGGAATCTTGGAATCATTGGCATCTTCCAAGCCGCAGGAACGTACGATCTCACCGATATATTGCTTTTTATTGATGAAGAAATCGCCATCCTCGTTACGCTTCTCCTTGATACCCAAGTATCATTGGATGTCGCCAAGAGGACTCGACGTTGAATTTCTTTTCGCAAAACTCCAACACAGCGATCGATCATCTTCTCATTTTCGCACGCCACAATCAAGTCGTCGACGTTAGACCGAGCACCTAACACCACCGCTTATCGTCCAGCTTTCTATATAGGCAGGGATCCGAGTCGCACCGTTTGAAGCCCATCCGATCCAATTCGGAGTGCAGTGTGCTGTTCCATGATCTGGCCACTTGTTTCAGGCCATACAAGCTTTTTCTCAGCATATATACCTTCCGTTCTTCCCCTTGCACGGCGAATCGCCGTACAAGAACGCAGTTTTGACGTCGAGTTGTCGTACTTGTTGAAGGCAAGTGTATCGTAGTAACCTTGCAATCCAGAATACTGAAGATCTCAATCATAGTAGTCATTATATAATAATGTCAGAAATAAATCCATTCCTTCCATTACCGTTAGCCTAGCTACACGCATTTTCCTTAATTCTAAGAGGTTGTGGACCCAGTAAGAGCTAGGTAAAGAGACCGACAGCAATACGAAATGGATTCGAAGCTCGGTATAGAAAAGCTGACAAACGAGAACTATCCCCAGTGGTCGTTTGAGGCGGAGATGTTATTAGAGCGTGAAGATCTCTGGAAGTACGTCGTCGATGCGGCTCCGAACCCGGTCACTGCAGCGTGGACGACAGGGGACAGGAAGGCTCGAGCGACAATTGCTTTATTGGTCGAGAAGCGTCAATATCCACTCGTCCGAGACGTCAATACTGCAAAGGAAACCTGGAATTGATTGAAGGAGCAGCACCAGAAGACTACAATGTGTTCAAGAGTATCGCTCATCTGCCAAGTTTGCGATAAGAAGCTTCCAAAAGGAGGAGATCTTGAAGCACATATGTACGAACTGGAGGAACTGGAGGTGCAGGAAAAGATCTGGGAGAAGATGTTCAAGTGGCAATTCTTTTGCGAAGCCTTCCGGCATCCTACGAAAACATCCGGACAGCCTTGCTGGTTCTGAAGGACGATGAACTGAAGATGTCTTTCGTCAAAGGAAAAGTTTTGGACTACGCCCGGAAGCTACAGGAGAATGATGCTGTCGTGGATGAATCCGCGTTTAAGGTAGAAGCAAAGAAGATCATCTGTCATTATTGCGGAATGAAAAGGGCACAAGAAGAAAGATTGTCAAGTCTTCAAAACATCAAACCATCCCAACAAACCTACGAACAAGAACTCGAAACTAAAGCACAATCCTGGCAAGCCTCATGACAAGTTGTACGCATTCGTTCTTGATTCTGCTGATCGAAAAAGGGTTGACTGGATCGTTGATTCCGGCGCGACGTCTCATGTGTGCTGCGACAGAAGTTTCTTCGAAGAAGTGAAGCCAAGTTTGGAAAAGAGTGTTTATCTCGCAAACGGGAAAGAGGCCAAAGTCTAAGGAATCGGCACGGTGAAGATTTTCTGCGTAGATTCCAACGGTGATCGGACGATTATGGCCTTGTCCGATGTTCTCTACGTCCCTGGATTGGAAATGAACCTCATCTCGGTGGGTAAGTTGATCGGAAAAGGCGCAAACGTGCAGTTTGGAACAAACGGTTGCCAAATTTTGTCCAAGACGGAAGTGGTAGCTGTAGCAGTCAAACATGGAGGCCTGTACCGGTTGAAGATCCATGGTGAACGAGCGATGGTTGCCGGATAGAATCACACCGAGAGCTGCCAGCACACTTGGCATTGGCGTTTTGGACACCGGGATGAAGCCGTCATCCAACAAATCATCAGCAAGAATTTGGCGAGCGGAATACAGGTACGTGACTGTGGAACCAACGAACTTTGTGAACCGTGTCTCTAAGGAAAGCAAGCTCGAAAGCCGTTTCCGAAGTCCACCGAGAAGAAGTCAACGGCTACGTTGGACCTGATACACACCGACGTTTGCGGCCCCATGGATGCGTACTCACTAAGTGGTTTCAAGTACTTCGTGACCCTGATCGATGACCATAGCCGCTTCTGTGTGCTTTACTTTCTGAAGAAAAAATCGGAAGTTCCGGAGAAAATTCAAGAATTCGTACGAATGGTCAAGACACAACAAGGTCGAGTTCCGAAAGCCATACGATCGGACAATGGTGGAGAATATGTCAGTGCAGAGCTGCGGAAGTTTTACAAGCAAAACGGAATCCAAGCACAGTACCCTACAAGTTACTCGCCGCAGTCCAATGGAGTTGCTGAACGAAAAAACCGATACCTGTCCGAAATGACAAGATGCATGCTGGCTGATGCCAAATTGGACAACCGATTCTGGGCGGAGGCAATGAATCTTCAGAACGTACTTCCTTCAAGAGTCGTTGATGTCACTCCACATGAAATTTGGTACGGACGGAAACCAGATATGAAGCATTTGCGTGTTTTTGGAGCAGAAGCATATGTGCATGTCCCGAAGCCACTCCGGAAGAAGCTGAGTCCTGTTTCGCAGAAAATGACGTTCGTTGGATATTCGGTGGACCATAAGGCGTGGAGGTTCCTGGACATGAAATCGCTGAAGTTGGTTGTAAGCCGAGATGCGGACTTCATGGAGCTCAATGCAGGAGGACATATGGCCAATCAAGACATCGCGAGAAGACCGGAAGTTTGGGAATATGACCTGGATGAGCAGAAACAAGAACTGATTCCTGTTCAGGAAGATCCTGAAGCAGCTGTCGTAGATCAGGATGAACGAGACACTGATGACAATCTTTAGGAGGAGTTTGAATCTGCTGCCGAATCGTCGTTCGAAGACCAGGAGGCGGAAGTCACCATCACACCAAGGCGTTCGGAACGAATTACCAAGGGAATTCCTCCAATCACCGGCGCGGTCGTTGGGAATTTGCAAGATGAGCCTCTTTCGTACACGGAAGCTGTCAGTGGTACCGAGCGCAATCAGTGGGTTGCTGCGATGCAGGAAGAATTGGACTCTCTGGCGGAGAATCGGACGTGGGAAATGACTGAGCTACCACCCGGAAGAAAAGCCATCGGTTGCCGCTGGATTTACAAACGCAAGACGAACGAACATGGTGAAATTGTACGCTACAAGGTTTTTCCCAGCGCTATGGCTTGGACTATGAAGAAGTTTTCGCTCTGGTTGTAAAGCAAGCCACCTTCCGGATCCTGTTGACTGTTGCTTCTCGTGAAAACCTGATTGTCAAGCACGTGGACATTAAGACGGCCTATTTGTACGGTGAGTTGCAAGAAACCATATACATGAAGGTACTTCCAGGAATCGAACAACCCAGTTCCAACACAGTTTGCCGATTGAGAAGAAGCTTGTATGGCCTCAAGCAAGCTGGTCGTGTTTGGAATAAAACGTTGGATGAAGTACTTCGGAGAATGGGATTCGTTGCGTCTACGGCGGATCCATGTTTGTACATGAGAGTTACGAAGAAGAGGAACACGTTCATCGCAGTTTATGTGGACGACATGGTAATCGCGTGCAGCAGCGAAACCGAATTTCAAGAAATTATGGCTACTTTGGAGAGAAGTTCAAAATGTCGCTATTAGGAAATCTGAAATTGTTCCTGGGAATGCATGTGGAGTTCAACCATGGCTGTTACATGGTGAGTCAGAAGGCGTATATTTCCAAGCTTGCGGAGAAATTCGGCCTTCAAAATGCCAAGCCGTCAGCAATCCCTATGGAGCCAGGACATACTCAACGAAAGGAGGAGGATTCTGAAGCACTACCCATGAGTAACGAATACCAAAGCCTTATCAAAGCACTATTGTACGTATCTGTGATGACCAGACCAGACATTGCTATCGCTACATCAATCCTTGGGAGAAAAGTGAGCAGACCTTCTTATGCTGATTGGACAGAGGCCAAAAGAGTGTTACGCTATTTGATGACCACCCGGGACCTGCGATTGAATCTAGGCGCTAGCAAGGATTATCTGAAGTGTTTCGTGGACGCCGACTGGGCAGGTGATGTCAGCGACACGAAATCGAACTCAGGATATCTCGTATATTTCGGTGGAGGATTGATTTCATGGGCCGCTCGCAAACAGAACTGTGTGGCGCTATCATCAACCGAAGCTGAATTCATCGCTTTAGCTGAAGCCTGTCAGGAGTTACTGTGGTTGAAGAAATTACTTGACGATTTTGGTGAAAACAATGAGTCGATCAAGATTATGGAAGATAATCAAAGTTGTATACACCAACTGGAGAACGAAAGAGTTGAGAGACGATCAAAACATATTGATACGAAATACGCATTCACGAAAGATTTGAAGAAAAACAAAGTTATCGACGTAGAATATTGCCCAACGGGTGAACAAATAGCCGATATGATGACGAAGCCTTTATCAAAAACCAAACTACAAACCTTCAGAGATGCATCTGGATTGGAATTGATCAAGCAAACTACGCTTGAGGAGGAGTGTTGAAGCAAGTGCATCGTAGTAACCTTGCAATCCAGAATACTGAAGATCTCAATCATAGTAGTCATTATATAATAATGTCAGAAATAAATCCATTCCTTCCATTACCGTTAGCGTGTAGCTAGCATTTTCCTTAATTCTAAGAATACTTTCATACCTTGATACCTACCGCCACAGCCAGTAGAGTCCGGAATGTTGTTTGGCGAACAACTGGTCATAATCTGTTCCATACTGCTGACTGTATCCCTGTGCGACGAGTCTTGCTTTGAAGCGGGCCACTTCTCCATCTGCGTTGCGCTTGATTTTATACACCCACTTCGAGCCAACTGCTTTTCGACCGGCTGGCAGGTGCACCAACTGCCACGTTCCGTTCGATTCGATGGACTGCATGTCCTCAACCATCGCTTCATGCCATCTTCTACGATCTGGACTGTTCATTGCTTTGGCAAAGTTCTTCGGTTCCTCATGGACACCCGACACTTCGGCGGACCAGGAATTCACGACCAGCCGCTGCGGAGGCACACTTTTCGTCGTTCGCTTGGATCGCCGCAGTAAAGCTTCATCAGGAAATCCTTCGAACTCGCTCTCCGATGTACTATAGGCCTCCGAGGAAACGATAGACCTTTCGTCCCTCAGCGTAGCCCACCAGTACCATTTTGTTTGCCTTCATGTCCAACTTTCTACGTTGTTGCTTGGGAATGAACACGTATGCGACGGATCCAGACACTCGTAGATGCTTGTAGGACGGCTTCCTACCGTACCATAACTCATATGATGTCCTCTCGTTACACGCTGTTGGGAGTATATTTTGGAGATAACAGGTATTTACGATTGCTTCTCCCCAAAACTTCTTCTCCATACCTGCATCGGCAAGCATACACCGCATTATTTCAGTTAAGGAGCGGTTCTTCCTCTCGGCCACTCCATACTGTTGTGGGCTGTAAGGAGCTGTTTGTTGCAGAATGACTCCGATGTCGACCAGGAACTTCTCCAGCTTTCCACTCGACTACTCACCACCTCCATCAGATCGTATCACCTTAGATTTCCTACCAAATTTTGTTTCGATGAGGCTGATGTACTGCTGAATTTTCTCGAACGTTTCAGATTTGCAACGCAACAGGTAAACGACCGTGTAGCATGAGTAGTCATCGATCAGCACCATGCTGTACCGATTTCCGCTAGGCGTGGGGATTTCAAACGGTCCTGACAAATCAGTATGTACTAAATCTCATACCGCCTTGCTTCGCCTAACAGATGGCTTCGGGAATGAACTCTTTCCTTCGCAACAAGTGCCGCACACGGTTTGCACTTCAAACCGTTGGAGGGAAATACCAGTTCCTAACTGGTCACGCACGATCTTCGCAATGGCATCCGCATTTCGATGGCCCAAACGCCTGTGCCACAAGTGTATGCACTCCTTCGTGTGGCTGACGGTTGTCATCATGGACTGCTCCGGGCTCGGTTTCAGGATATACAACCCACCTCTCTGTTCGCCGACGACAAGCACTGTTCCTTCCTTCCTTTCTGGCATTACGTCCCCACTGGGACAAATCCTGCCCAAGCAACCAATAGTTCGGATTGCACTTAAGCAGTGAGCTCCAAGGATCACTTTTAGTTTAAATTTAGTTCCAGTGAAACTTTTTCGCTGATTAAGAGAACACTACAAATATTAACGGAACTTGATTCTCAAAAGAGTAACACGTGAACTTGTCGACAACTAAAAAGTTCAAAACAAGTTTGAATTGTACTTCTTCTCTACTTGAAGGTAAATAACTAACTTAAACGAACTTTATGTGAACTGTTCGATTAATTACTTAAAAAGTGCGCTGATTAAGCCAAAACATGCCCTCTTATCCGAACTTTTGGTTGCTTGGGTGCTTCTCAGCTTAGTGTTCTTATGAGCACTTCCACAGTTATTAACTGAGAGCTTACTGTGCCAATGACCATTTTTGCATGCGTATATCGTGTGGCAGGTACGAAGATACTCTATGCCCTGGGAAGTCGAGAAAATTTCCAACCCGAAAAGATTCTCGACCGGTGGGATTCGAACCCACGACCCTCAGCTTGGTCTTGCTGAATAGCTGCGCGTTTACCGCTTCGGCTATCTGGGCCCCAAGCACTGTTCCATTCTTGACAATTTTGCAATGGTTTTTCTCGAACATAACGGTGAATCCTTCATCAATAAATTTACTCACGGATCGCAAAACATACCTCCGATGACTTGTTCTTCACCATCTTGACCTTCTGTGGTGTACCTCGACTTTTCTTCTCTGACTGCTTCCGGTCCTTGGCTAGCTTCTTACAATCTCGGCGAATGTGTCCTTCCATATGGCAATAGTGACATGTTATTTTCGATTTTTCTACTGGTGACGTCGATGTATTTCCGGTATGTAATGCCTTCTCCTCCGACTGATTCTCGACGCGGCGCTTCCATTCGTCCAGAAGCTTGCCCTTGAGGTACTCCAACGTTAGGTCGTCTTCCGGTCGGCTCTCTGTAGCGGTGATCAAATTGTTGTACGATTCTGGAAGGCTCGAAAGGAGCATCGCAACCACCCAGTGTTCCTTCAATTATTCGCACATCGCAGTAAGCCGGTTTGTCAGATTTGTCACTTCGTTGAGATGGTCTGACATACTACCTTCTTCGTGCAACCGTTGCGAACACAGTTTCCGTAAAACGTGCACCTTGCTTGAGCCCGTCCCACATGTCCTTGCTTGAACCGGCTTTGATGATGTGGCACAACTGACCGTCTTCCACCGACAAGCCAATCAACGCCCGTGCCTTTTCGTCTTTTGCCTTCCAAGCGGGATTCGGATTTTCCGGTTTTTCTTCACTCACCACGCCGAACAGGTCTTCCTGGATGAGCACCAACTCCATCCGAAACTTCCAAACGGCGTAGTTGCTGTCACCAAGCTTCTTCAGTGAAGTCTTCAGGTCGTTCATTCTTGAGGAATTTCCGGCTGGCTCTGCTTGAAAATGGTCTTCCGCTTCTTGAAAATTATCTTCATCGTCCTCCATCCGAAAAGGATTTTTGTAGGCCCGTAACCTATTGACTTCAGGTTCGGGAATTGAAGAGAAAACGTCTGTAATCTTCTAGGTTTTATTTAAGACTAATGAAAATTTTTACAATTTTAGATAAGGGTTGCTTCGATGATGTTGATTGCATTCATTCAGCGTTGCTAAGCAGCCTGGCTTCATGAACAGAATTTCCCTCGGAAATTCGGGAAAATTTCCCTCGATATTGCAATTTCAGAGATAACTTTCCGTTCTGTGGTTGAACAGAAAGCTACCGCAGCTGTCACATTACTGATTTTCACAAAGCATCATCGATCGGCTACAGCGGGGATTCGCTGGTTGGAACACGACTGCCTTCCATCTAGCGAAAATGCTCCACACTAACGCATCTGGAGAGCAAATCGTCACGAAACGCACATATACATACGCATTTATTCTATATATAGAGACTGCAATGCGACGGTACTCAGACGTCAAAGTCAGTTTGACATTTTCGGTTGACATTTGAGTGCTTTTTAGTTGGAATATTTTCCAACCAGCGAACATCCAATCATCGAGTCATTCCATGTAGCGGACCCCCAACGAGCGAATCCCCACTGTACTATGATACCTTGGAAACCATGCTGATGATTGTTGTTTTCGGCTGTGTTTCAAAGCTGTTGACTCTACTAGCATACTTTGATTAGATGATTTCGTTCAATGATCAATGATTCTCAAGTCTGCGGTAGAACTTTGACAGCTGCGGTAGAACTTGGCGGCTACCGCAGAACGGAAAATTTTTAAAAGAAATGCAATAATTCGGGAAAATTTCCCTTGGAAATTCAGGAGAATTTCCCTCGAAAATTTAAGAGAATTTTCCTCAGAAATTCGAGAGAATTTCCCTCGGAAATTCGGAAAAATTTCCCTCGGAAATTTGGGAGAATTTCCCTCGGAAATTCAGGAGTATTTTCCTCGGAATTTCAGGAGAATTTCTCTCGGAAATTCAGGAGAATTTCTGGAGAATTTCCCTCGGAAATCCGGGAAGAATTTCTCTCGGAAATTCGGGAAGAATCCTTCGGAAATTCAGGAGATTTTTCATCGGAAATTCAGGAGAAATTCGCTTAAGTAAATTCAGGACAATTTCCATAGAAAATTCAGGAGAATTTCCCTTGGAAAGTGGGGACAATTTCTTTTGGAAATTCAGGAGTTTTTCCCTTGGAAATTCAGAGGTATTTTCCTTGGGAATTCAGGAGAATTTTCCTAGGAAACTCAGGATATTTTTTTAAGTAAGAAGAATTTGTTTTGAAAATTGAGATAATTTTTTTTGGAAATTCAGGAGAATTTCCCTTAGAAATTCAGGAGAATTTCTCTTGGAAGTTCAAGAGAATTTTCTTTGAAGATGTTCAAAGGATAATTGTAAAGTATTTTCCACCGGATTTTCCGCTTCAAACACCGCCTCATTACTAACAAAACCCTCATACTCACGTTAGGATTGGTGAACACCAGCGCCAGCTTCGAGGGCGGCGGTATAAACAATTTCACGCCCAATTTCGGCGGCAACGACTGCGACCTCCGATGGCCAATAGCCTGCTGATGCTGGTGCTGCTGTTGCTGATCCAGACCGGCCTTGGCCGGCGACCGGGAAGTCTTCTTCTCTAAATCGGGCGCACAAGTGGCAATCGTGATAAACCCAGCATTACCTCCGCAAGGACTCTGCGTCCTCAGCGGTATCCTCAGCCGCGAAGTGTCCGTTATAACTCCGAGAGCCACCTCGGCCCACCCAATGGGAACCGCAGTCTGGGTGACTTTTTCCCGCACGTCGTACGCCGTGAAACGGATCTGAGATTTGGCATTCAGGCCGTCCCCCGTCCGGAACGTTATCGTGCAGATGAACTGCGGATTGGAACTGCGCTCGATGACTTCGGTGCGTCCGTATTTGACCCAACCGCTGGCCGCTCGATTGTTGGACGTAACTTGGACCACTACCGAAGGGTTCGGCGGTTTCCCATTGCCGTCGCACAGCAGATTGTCACAGGAGATGGCCGATTCGCAGATCGGGACTTCGTTGAGCTCTACGGGAGAAGACGGAACCGTGAGAGACATTCTTTTCGACTCGTGAGGATGGAATGATGACACTGAGCTGGTGAGATTGTGCAGATTTCGAAAAATAGAGCCGACTAACCCGAGCGCAATGGGATTCGAGTGGCGACTTAAATCGAGCGAACGGTAAACTCTATCGCTACATGCTTCTACTACAGGGATAAGGTAAAGAATAAGACAACAGAAAGGTTTACTGATAACGGCAATGGCATGGTTTTATTGTGACGAAAAATAAACAACACAAGCTAGAAACTTTCACTCGAGTTAAATGCTTTGGTCCACTGTTAATCAAAATGCTCTCCCATTTGGTTGTACTTTCGTTCTGAGCGTTGATGATTAATCACATGAAGAATAATGAATTTTGGTTAAACATTGTGATTTGGTAGAACGAATTTTAATAGCTGATGAGTTGACATTTATTTTCAAATACAAATAATACCCATCATTTTATTTTAAATATAATCCATTCGTTGCATACTTTACGGCGTTTAGTATTTTGAGGCATTGTTTTGGTGTATACTTCATCGCGCTTAGTGTATACTTTGAGGCGTTTTTTATGGTATGCATTAAAACCTTTGAAGTATGCAACAAAAGTATTATATTCTAAAAAATGATGAGTATTATTCGTGATTTACAATGAATATTAACTCATAAACTTCTGGAATTCGTTATATCAAATTAATCACAATTTTCATCTTCATTCTTCACACGGTATTTGAAGGGCTAATTCAACGCTCTGATTAGATTCTTCGCTCTTCCCTAAATCGAAATCTACACACAAATCCTACTCCAGCACCATCATTATCACCATCCCTCCTTCCTCTCCTCTCAGAAACTAATCAAATCACCTATCTCTTTGCCGGTCTGCAGCCGCAGCATATCGACGTCCACATCGTGGATCATGCCACGCTTCTTGTCGATCTGCTCCCGCAGGTACTTGAGCTGGGCTCGCTTAACGTCGTACCCGGCCAGCCCGATGGCCTGCATCCATTCCAGGCGCTCCTGCTCGGTGTTGGTGGCGAACCGCTGCCGCAGGCCGTCCTCGAATTCTGTCGAACAGAGAAAAAAAAGCAACTTTTCTAGTAGGTTATTCGACATGGATTAGTCTAGTAGTGTTACTCACCCAGATAGAACACGTAACCGTCGTACTCCTTGAGGTCACCCTGCTTAACGCAGCGGTACTTCTCTAGCACGATGCATCCCTGCGGTTCCGAGAACTGGTCGCTGGTTTTGAAGTAGAACAGAAGATTGCCCCGAAGTCGGCACCACTTCTCGAGGCTGACTGTTCGGACGGTGGATGGATCGGAAAAGGGAAAATGTGATTAGTTTGCAGTTTTATTGTGAATGCGGGATTTAAATATGTATGTTAGTTTTATGTGAGTTTAGTGTGTAGTGCAGTCAAATCCAACTCTCAAGATGTGAACATGACCGTGAATGTGATTATTGTTAGTACAGAGTAATTAAGAGCGATTTTCATGTTTTATGAATGTGACAAGCTGTTATATGAAAATATGTTAGTAAGTCTACAGAAAACCATCATTTCTTTACAAAATGTCGTTAAAATTTAAACTAAAATATCCATGATATGTTTTTTTTAGATAATTATAGAGGTTTTAAACCACGCGGTTCATTTACCTCTGATGATATGATACAAACCGAACAAACTAACAAACAAAAAAGATGAACTAATTAATAATTACATTGCATCGCAGTACAATTATAACTTCCACGGGAAGCATCATTGTCACATGTCACAAGAGTTCCAAGGGGAACAAATGTGTCAACAAATTTCCCTTCAAACATTACTTTAGCACCAACACCTCTGAGTCTACCTTTATCTCTACCTGCGACCATGTACTTCGTTTTGGTAGAATTAAAGATCAGGCCCATCCTTGCTATCTCATTCAGACATTACCTATCAAGGCTGTTTTCACAGAATCATACTGCTATGAGATCAATCAATAGTTGGTGAGTCTGTAGGTTATACTCTAAGAATTTATCTAAGATCACTCACAAGGTTAACAACTGGTCCGCTGTTGAGCGGCTCTGACGAAAACCTGCCTGGTATTTGCCGACAAAGATCTTCTCGAGCGGTCTAAGTCTCCTGTTTAACCCTTCCTCGTATGACGCCATCCAAACAACTGGTAGGCATACCTTCAGAAATACTCAATGGATCGAAAGTAAAGCTGCCCAATTCCGTGCTTGAGAAGCTCGACAGGGATCTCGTCCTTCCCAGCAGCCTCGATTAACCTTTTTAAGGTGAAGCTTAATCGTTTGGTCACTAGCTGGTGGTGACCAATCGATTAGGTTTTCAGCTCAAACGGATGTTTGGTTCTCCAGATCCATGCTCTTGAAAATTTGAGGTTTGGCTTCGATTCATCTTCATCTTAACCTCTTCAATGATCGGTGGCAGGGTAGACAATCGTCACCGTCAAATGGAAAAAGTCGTCACCGAAAGTAAAAAAAAAAAATCGTCATCGTCACTCAACCAGCGTTCGATGACGATTTGCTGCAGTGGTCCGCCACAAAGGCTCGGCGTCATGACGAACAAATAAGCCTCCTTCGTTATAGTCAAATCTTCGTTCGGGAGGTCTGCGCCGACCAAAAATATGAACCGTGGCGTCGATAGATTATGAGCCTTTTTTGAAAAAATAAAACAAAAACAAAAAAAACAAAACATGTCCGGAATTGAACAAACGATCTCTGAGTCGTCAACGTCACGCGCTTACCAACAAAGCTATTGTTGAAGCTTGAGGAGGACGGGTTAAATTGCCAATACGAGCAATTCTGGGATGGCATTCGCCGTTTTGTGCATAGCAAGCGAATATACAATAAAGAAAGAGGAACGAACGGAATGAAGACAAAGTTGTTCGTTGACGATCTTGGATTGACGTTCGTCGTGCATTCTTTCGTCGATGACGAGACGACGACCTGCCAGAGTTATTATACTGGATGACGATGTCTTTTTTTATTTCGTCATCGCACTGTGACGAATCTGAAATTGCCTGCCCTGATCGGTGGGTTCGACTGATACTCACTGGTATTATTCATCGAACCAGTCATTTCGTCTTCATCGTTGACCAGTCAGTGCCAATCCCATCCTTGATAGCTGTTGAAAGACATCTGCAGAAAAGTTAATTCTTCCCAACTGCTCTGTTAGCTGCTTACGGTACTGTGCAGTAATCCTATCATTTGACAAGCATTGGATATTGAAGCGCATCGACCTTTCTTTATCTGGTGACGCTGGATAATCGCGATCAAATCCTAACTACAACGAGATAATGATCCGAATCGATATTTGGGCCTCGAAAGGCCCTGACTTCTATGTCATCTGAGAAATGTCGTCTATCAACCAGCACACTTCGTTGCCATTTTACTTGGGCCAGTTGACACGTTATGATTGCGATGGAAGCACGCCAGGAAATATGCGAGGTCTTCTCGACCTACTTTGGAAAAAATCTTCAGGTTCAACTTATTTTTAAAATTTCAGTGAAGCTCCTGCTATTACATAGTTTATTCGCAACCTCAGTTTAACATCTGTTGCTGTCATGTTTCATCGATCTCTTGAAACGAAAAAAAAATCTCGTGAATGAGTCTTGAAAGATTCTCTAGCTAAATTGCTTTGATAATTATTGGGAAATTACCCATTCGAATCTCTGGATAACTACCTGCAACATTTTCTAACAGAAAGCCCTGAAAACAGTTAACAATATTCAAAAGAGAAAATATAGTGATTGCTCGTGACAATACGCCAAATAACACTATAATACTTATCTCATAATTGATTCGGGTATTTCATCAAAAATTAATTCATACATTTGCCCAAAATTTGCTTCAGGTATTACTAACAAGATTTGTTCAGGATTTCGTAGAGCAAAAATTTTCTAGAAAATCCTTTCACATTTTCGTTCAGAATATACAACAAATACAACCATAATTATCTCTAAAGATGCCTTCAGGAATAATTCCGGATATTCTTCCAGAAATTTATCAAGAAAGATCTCAGTTCTCCAAGAATGTATACTATAGGTTATTCTCCCATACAGCGCTCAAGGATGTTCGCTAAGAATTCCTTTAGGTTTTTTTTTTTTTTTTTGAGAATTACTATGGATTTACAGCAAAATTTTTGTTTAGCATTTCTTCAAGATTTTATTTAACCCTCAATAATTATTCCAGAGATTCCTCTATAGGGATTGAGAGGGCTAATAGAGAAGTTATGAGAAAAGCAGACGGGCATACCGTTATAGTCATTTTTTCAGCTTCTCCAGACAGAATCTGGGAGAATTTCGGAAAGGATCACTATAGAAATAGTTTGAATGATACTGAAATATCAAATGGAAAAACTGGTAAAAAAATATCGAAAGAGTTCAAGGAAAATTCATGTGAGAATGAAAGGAAATTTTTCAACAATGCTTGTGGAAATTACTGGAGGTATCAGCAATGGATAAGTTAGAAAGGCAATTCTTGAAAAATTCCATCAAGCACTCCTGCTGGAGGAATATCAGTATGAATCAAAGGGACATTTGCCGAAGGAATTTGTAGATGGATTCCTGGAGGCACCCTTGAACGCATTTCTAGAGGAACCTCTAGGATAAGCCCTGAAAAAATCCTACAGCTTCTCCTCGTGGGATATGTAAAAAAAAACCTGCAGAACCTGTGGAAGAGTCACGTACGAATGTTCAGATCTCCTAGAACTTAAACTAGGATTCTTTACGAGAACTTTTTTCCACGAGTTGTTTCAGAAATTCCATTCCTACTCAAAATATTTTTTACAGTCAACTCTCCCTTACTCGATATTGAAGGGACCATCGAGTTAGGGAGGTATCGAGTTACAGAACACAAAACCAATGCAACTGCGATCCAAGGGACCATCGAGTTAGCCATGAAAACCAACTTTCACTATGGTTCTCTAACTCGATATCGAGATACGAAATATCGAGTCAGGGAGAGTTAACTGTATTATTACTTTACTTTACTTTTGCTGGCTCTACGTCCTTCAAGACATGACCAGCGCCACAATGTTTCGCCAACTAACTCGGTCCATGGCTGCTAAACCTCCAATTTCTCGATCGCCCCACACTTCCAAGATCCTGCTCCACTTGGTCAAACCACCTAGCTCGTTGCGCTCCCCTTCGTCTTGTACCGGCCGGATTTGAGGTGAACACCATTTTTGCGGGATTGTTGTCCGGCATTCTCACAACATGTCCCGCCCATCGTACCCTTCCAGCTTTGACGACTTTCTGGAAACTGGGTTCACCGTAGAGTTGCGCAAGCTCGTGGTTCATTCTTCTCCTTCATACGCCGTTCTCACATATTCCGCCGAAGACCGTCCTAAGCACACGTCGTTCAATAACTCCTAGCGCTTGCAGGTCTTCTTCGAGTATTGTCCACGTCTCATGCCCGTAGAGGACTACCGGTCTTAACAGCGTCTTGTACATGGTACACTTAGTACGGAAGTGAAGCTTACCAGACCGCAAGGTCTTGTGGAGTCCGTAGTAAGCACGACTTCTGGCAATGATACGTCTTCGGATTTCTCTGCTGCAATTGTTATCCGACGTTAGCAATGATCCGAGATAGACAAATTAGTCCACCACCTCGAACTCATCCCCGTCGATCATCACGCGTATGCCAATGTGAGCTCTATCGCGCTCGGTTCCTCCAGCCAGCAGATATTTCGTCTTCGACGTATTTACCTTCAATCCAACCCGATCTGCTTCACGTTTCAGCCTGGTATACTGTTCAGAAACCACCTGGAACGTTCTTCCGACAATGTCCACGTCGTCAGCAAAGCAGATGAACTGGCTGGATTTATTGAAGATCGTGCCCCGCACGTTGAAGCCCGCCCGTTTCATAACACCTTCTAGCGCAATATTGAACGGGAGGCAGGAAAGACCATCGCCTTGTCGAAGTCCTTTGCGTGATTCAAACGGGTCCGATAATGCACCCGATATCTTCACACAGCACTGTACACTATCCATCGTTGCTTTGATCAGTCTAGTTAGTTTCCCGGGAAAACCATTCTCGTCCATAATCTTCCATAGCTCTTCGCGGTCGATGGTATCATAGGCCGCTTTGAAATCGATGAATAGGTGGTGCGTAGGGACTTGATATTCGCGACATTTTTGGAGGATCTGTCGCAACATAAAACTTTGGTCTGTTGTCGATCGCCCGTTCACAAAACCGGCTTGATAAGTTCCCAAAAATCTGCTTGCCAGTGGCGATAGACGGCGGAAGATGATCTGGGAAAGCACTGTAACTGTATTATAATTCTTGAAATTCTTCGAGATCTCTTTTTTTCAGGTCACACCTAGCAATTTTCGTAGGAATGTCTACAGGACTTTCTGAATGTCTCATTGGACAGGAGAGCCTAGAAGAATCAATGAAAAAATTACATATTGTAAAAATGAAATTGGAATTTCAGGATATATTTATTAATTAGCCGGTGGTGTGATTTATCGATTCCAATCGAGATATCCAAACCGGTTACTTGGCACATTGAATTTTTTTATCATTTTGGACCTCAGCGTAATCATATAAACGCTGTTCGATTGAAAAAAAAATAGTTTAAGTTGAAAATTGTTAAAAAGTCATCTGAGGTTTTCTGTTTACCACCAGATACCAGAAGAAAATCTATTGAGAAATTGAAATAAGTTACTACAATTGCTTGGAAAAGAGATTTCAGTTACTTTCCATTAAAAATAAGATACACTCCCGTGCATAAGTTTGGGTTCACCCCCTAAAAAACATGCAAAAGTGTTCTGTCCATATCTCTGTGATAACACGTTCAATTCAAACTCTTTAAGCCGCATTCAAAAGGCAAAGAGTTATTCTTACTTCGTATGTATTTTTCCAAAAACATTCTTTGAAATTTGTATACTAAATTAGTACTTAAAGTTGAGAAATTTTTCAAAAAACACACTGAAAAATCATATCTAATTTCCTCAGCATTGGGTCGACCTAAATTTTAAATCAATGTGTCATTAGAATCGTAATCTTATATTATTTGAATAGATCCTACGAAATTTTGGCGAAAAAATCTGGAAAGTATTCAAAATCAATGAAACAGTCAGTCAAGTCATCGTGCAAAAGTTTGGGTTCACCCCTCAGTATGGTGTATCGTGCAAAAGTTTGGGTTCACCTGAACTTACTTAAATCTGTGAAATCTTGAACCAAACATGTACGCGCCATTATTTGCGCTCAAAAAAGCTTTAAACTATTAAAATCGGTTGAAAAATGGCAGAAATATTGAGAAAAATGATGTGCGTGTGGCTCAGGTGAACCCAAACTTTTGCACGATTTGCGTCATACTGAGGGGTGCACCCAAACTTTTGCACGATGACTTGAATGACTGTTCAATTGATTTTGAATTGTTTCCAGATTTTTCCGCCAAAATTTCGTGGGGTCTCTTCAAAGAATATAAGATTACGATTCTAATGACACTTTGATTTAAAATTTTAGTCAACCCAATGCTGAGGAAATTAGTTATGATTTTTCAGTGTGTTCTTTGAAAAATGTCACAATTTTAAGTATAAATTTAGTATACAAATGTTTTTGGAAGAATACATACGAAGTAAGAATAACTCTTTGCCTTTCGAATGTGGCTTAAAGAGTTTCGATTGGACGTATAATCACAGAGATATGGACTGACCACTTGTGCATGTTTTTGAGGGGGTGAACCCAAACTTTTGCACGGGAGTGTACATACTTGCATTAACCCTTTCAAGACGGATGCGTCGTATTGACCCAGCATCCATATTTGGCAGTATAAAATCAAGGAAGTCGTAAGCTTTCTTTGATAAATTTAAGTCTTAAGTTATAATTTATATTGATACGTCGCAAGGTAATTTTGAGGGAACGTACTTTTCCACTAACAAACGTTTACATATCAGCATTACTTCCTCTAATTTCACCTGAATGCGAGGACGTGGCCTGTACCGTTATTGACCCAGTATGAATTGGGACACAGAATTATGAACAGTTAGGTTAAACGTACTCTTAGACGATCTTCTAGTCAATTCTTTCTATATCATGAATGAAATCGGTCGATCATCACACTAAAATAGTAGTCTTCAGATCTAATGAATCGTCTTGGACATGTTTTGAATCAATGGTGCGTTTTTCAAGTATTGTTCGAGCTGGTAGACTTAATGATTTGAAATCAAGGACAGTTTAGAGTACCTAAAATATCTTTATCTTTACCTCTATAGAGTATCACAGGTTATATTAAGGTATAATAATTTTACAATTAATTATTTTTGAACAAAAAACAAGACCTTCCGAGTCTTATGGCGTTTTCGTTTATTGCTGGGGCGAACCTAGTTTCGCCCTGGATCCGCTCTAACAGCTGTCAAAACGTTTTTTTATTGGGTCGGGTCGAACCCGGATCCGGCCCAGTTTCGACTCAAACACAAAGAGGTTCGCTTTGCCGATTTTTTGCGATCCAATCTGAGCGGGGTTCAATTGTCAAAAATTGATTGTTTATATTTTTATAATTATCAAAATTAACGATTCAAGCAAAATTTTTATAACTGGAGATGTTTACGAAAGCATTTGGCAATATTTATTGCATTAATATTGAGACTTTATTTTGTTATTTTTCACTCAGAGAAGCGAAATTTCATGAAACTGTGTGGCTGACAGTTCGAATGTAAGTATGTCACATTCAATATGACTCGAACCTGGATCTGGTTTCATTCATTTTTTGCGAGTCGGGTCAGCTCTGACCCCAGGTTCAAAACCGAAAACGCCTTTAGTTGGTCATGTAGGTCGAAGTTTTCATGAGTTTGAAGTGTCTTACCACGGTTGCAAAAAATTTCCCATAAGCATTCTTAAACAGCTTTTTTTGTGAGATGAACCACCATGCTAAATCTGATGATGATGTCTTGAAAGAAGATAGTAAGAAGATAATATGCAGGTGAGATGTTTGTACAAAAACTGGGTCAAAGACCAATTCGAATCATTTTATGTTTAGTTGATAGTTCAATAAATCGTGATTTTCATAGTTCTAATTTGCGAACATTGACATTCAAATAATTTGACCTGTTATAAAATCTGGTTTCACATGGAATCACGCACGGTGACTATAAATTTGAAATAAAAATGCTGAGAAACATCTATGTAGTAATTACTTGTTGAATTCTTGAAGTTGTACCAAGCAAATCGATGGAATCACTGGAACTTTCGTGGTGCAATTATTGGATATTCGGAGGGCAAGGGAAGCTCGACTGAACTGATTAGCGGGTGACGAAACAGTCGATCCACTCTTTTCCTCAGATCCTTAAACAGTTTGCGTATCCATTGGATTTCCTGGCACGCTTCAGCCAGAGCGATGAACTCAGATTCGGTGGATGACAAAGCCACGCATGATTGCTTCCTGGAAGCCCAACTCACGACTCCACCGCCGAGAATAATGACGAAACCAGAAGTTGATTTCCGGTCCCTGATATCACCGGCCCAGTCGGCAACGCAGTAAACTTCCAGAGCAGCTAGCTGTAAATGGTAATTTCGAGAGCTGTAGGGATATTTCGACACTCTCTTAGCTTCTGTCCAGACTTCGGTACTGGTCACTATTTGAAAGAACAGCTGAATGCTCCTCCTTTTGCTGGTACCATTTTCGATCATTTCCGTCTGGCCGAACCGTGCAGCAAGCTCGATGATATAATCCTGCTGATTGATAAGGTACCCATTTTGATGTTTGAAATGTTTGATGTCACCCAACACCGTCAGCTTGAAGCAATGTTAAAGATGTACAACTATCTCGACGAATTCGACTTCGCTAGAGCTGGCCACCAAGATGTCACCAACTTCGTCCACGAAGTTCAGGTTGAACGCTTGTTGTCCATTCCTCGTCCGAACGTAGAGGCACACATCCGCTGATGATTGCACAAATCCAGCTCGCTTGAGCATATCGTCGATCGTTCTATTTCACACTCGTGCCGCTTGTTTAAGCCCGCACAGCATCCGCTAGAGACGACACACACCGGCGGGGTTGCCGGTTTCGTAACCGGGGGACTGCTTTATGAAGTTTTCTTCATCTTACTTACCATACAAGTATGCAGTCTTGATTCTTGATGTCTACATGCTTGACAGCAGCGAACGCATAGTGACTTGTTCAGCCACCGGTCATAATCGATTCCATTTTTTTTTTTTTTTTTGCGAATAGCCTTGGGTGACTTATCTGGCTTTATATCGCACAACGTCACCGGTTTCATCCTTGTTACAGCGTGGCTCGTTCGGAATCGACTGACAGTTGGCTCACCTGTAGACGGACTGAAGTAACTGCTTTTTGGGGGAAAGGAGCACCAGTTTTGGCTCCAGCCAGGTTCCACTATATGCAGCACTTCAAACACGTGACTCAAGCGAAACACTTCCACGGAACAAACCACTCAATCCGATTCGAATAACTAAACCACCAAATTATTTGGAATGTTGGCGGATATATTCATTTTCATTTTCATTTTGCAGCGTTTGGTGGGGCAATGAGAGCGCAAGTCAGTCCAAAGCCGGGGTAAGGGATAGGTAATGGCCGTAATAGTCTATGCGGACCACTTGAACACCATCGGAAAGGATAAGAAGGGTTGGGGTAGGGTATAGGGAATGGAGAAGACTTGACACAGTAATGCGATTAATGCTGCAAAATGTAAATGTGCTGAAAGCAATTTAATTTGAGTTTTGAAGTTTGATTTGACTTATTAAAATTCCAAATAGATCGGCCATTGTACAAGTAAGAAAGAATATGCTGATCGCTTTCTAGAAATTTTATAAACAACAAAATAATAACAATATGAGAGTGATGCTAAGGGCTGCTGATGGCACAATGCGACGCTTTAGGAGATTTTGATACTGAATGAACATTACTATACAGAGCGCAATTTAATCGATGGTGATAACTTTACAAACTTTATCTGTTTTTACACTGATTGACGATGCTGATTTATATAAAAAATATTTAAAAAATATTTGATATTAGTTCATTTGTTTGTATGATCTAGGTGTTAATAATGGAAAAATTTTACATACCCTTGATGAAATACTTCCCTGACCAGAAATATTATATTTTGAGCGCCCTTTTCGAAGCTATTCTATCCAGGTATCCATGTACTGCTTTCAATCCTGAAATTATTCTTATTGTGCATGCTCATGCATTATATTAGTGATGCTCATAATCATGCAACAGATAAGAAGGAGAGAAAAAGAGAATATAGGAACAGTGATTAGTAATGAGTTAATTATGTAGTTTTGTTAGAATTATAAACAATTAAACAGCAGTAATGAATAACTTATAAAATTACTTTGCAGCATAGCTGAGCCTTTCGGAACGTAAGACCGATGTATAAAAATAATTTGTTTCGAAATTGTCCGCGTGGTCTTCTAGTGCCCCTATTAGATCAGAATCAGTCATAGACATACATATCGAATGCTCGCCATGACCCTATGACCAACATTTGTATATGTATAGACTTAGCTGATGTGGCTTTTCTAATAGGTAGTTCTTTCACTCATTGATTGTCTTCAAAACCTTGTCAAGTATAGAAAATTGATTTTATTTCATTTATTACTACATTAAAGCTACATTGTACTTATTAAGTATTAGGTATTATTTTATGTTTTTATCACTATTGATATTATAAAGGCCAGAATTCCCAGTGAGTGAAGAATTTTATAGTACTAGAACACCATAGAAGATCGCTTAACATTACCTAATCATGGAACGGCTTTTTGCTCTATTATTTTAGGTAGATGCTATTGATCTCCCTTTGCTCCTATCCGCAACCCGGTGCACGCGCCCTGTTGGTTTTCGAAAACCTCGTAGAAGATTACAAACCGTCAATGGCATTCCCAATTACTACCCCACATTGCACATTCAAGGGTCTGATTGTGCTCCTAACCCACCCTCAGTCTGTAATCTTCTCGCCAGTTTGAAATTATATTTTCCCGAAGTGAAATTAATTTTGATGAGTGATAGTGTAGTGCAGCCCAACTGCATAGTACAGTAGTTTAACCAGAATCTTTAGGTCAGAAGATAAAATCTAAATTTTGTAATAAAAAGGTTGCCATTGCTTTGAAATTTACCCAACATCTAATCAAAACTACTAACAACAGCGATCAATTATCAAAATTCATCGCTCCCTGGAAAATATAATCCCAAGCCCAGGGTATTTGGAATGTTGGCGGATATAGAACTAAAAACTCATTTAAACTAATTTTATTAAAATACTTAAAACGTTTTACAATTCACAAAGATGCTTCCTTCTTGTCGGACAATTTTTTCACTTCTGCAGATTTTATTTGAATTTTCCCTCTTGCTACGATCGCGGGTGCGCCGTTACCACGGCAACTTGCTCACGTGGCTGCGACGACAAGTTCGACGTCGGGTGCCTGCGGTACCCGAGTAAAAATATTTTCGTTGCTTATAATGTTCGCAACAATCCTCCTTACGTTTTGAGTCCTACTTGCAACTAACTTTCTTACGATTAGTTGGTAGTGTGGTGATCTCCTAAGGGTCATTTTCCGTCAGAGAACGGAATTTTTATCCATCGCAATCTTCCCGTACTCGGCCTCAATGTTCTGCAAATAAACGGCAGTACTTATCGCCAGTAGCACTCTGGAAGATTAGCATCAAACAACATGCACCGGCTCATCTCGACCAGGTACCGATTCTTCCTCTCGGCAACACCATTTTGTTGAGGAGAATAGCTTGCGATGAATTGCACTCGAATAACTTCACTTTTGTAGAAAGCCCTCAGCGCACTTCTTATGTATTCGCCTCCTTGGTCGCTTCTGACTATTTTCGGCGGTCGGCCGAACTGGGTCTTCATCATGGCCACGTACTCCATTATTTCTCTGGAACATCTTCCTTCTTTCTCAGCAGATACAGGACACAGAACATGCTGCAGTCGTCGATGATGGTCATAAAATAACGGCATCCATACACCGACACGTTCCCAACAGAACCGCAAACGTCGGTGTGCACGAGGTCGAGCACGACAGTGGATTTCCTCTCCACCGATTTCGGAAATGGTTTCCGACTCATTTTGGTCTTCTGGCAGCAGTCGCACCCCTCTCTCATTCCGCAATCGTACACCTTCAGTCCATTCACCAGGTCCTCCTGTACCATTTCTCCGAGAACGTTACCCAAAGCGCCGATGCTACACATGTTGGCACATGTGCCGACCAGAACCGACACCTACTACTTTCGCATTTTTTTCATTCGCCAGGCTGACAGATTTCACAGTGCTTTCTTCGAGATCTTCGAAAAATCCTCGTTCGCCGCACTTTTGCTGGGATGCTCCCAAGTCCACAATCCACTCACCAGAATTCGCTTGGACACCGGCCATCAGGGCAAATGTCACCGCGTCTTCACTACATGCAGTTCTTGTTTTCGGTGAACGACATTTTTCCAATTCCGTCTCCTTGGCGTACAACTTACACTCGTTTTACTTGTGACCAGTTGTCTTGCAGAAATGGCATACCAGCGGCTTCTTTTTCTTCAGGAAACTTGCCTTCATCGCTGAATCTGCCGATTCATGGTTCTGTTTAGCAACTCCATCCAGCAGCTTTCTTTTTACCAACTCCAGCTTCTAGGGCCGTCGCCAGCGTGTCGAGAGAATCGAGGAGGCTCCTATCAGTGGTTCACCTAGATCCAGTCCAGCACACGACAGCTTCCCAAACAGCTCTTTCAGCTTGAATAGATGATTATGCATGTGTCCCCGTCCTTATACGTTTTGTTGCAAATTCGCTTCAGAACTGCAACCTTCGAGCAGAGGAATGTTTCTGGAGATTTACCCAATTTTAGCAGCATTTCAGCCTTGAATTTCCACACAGCATAGTTGAAATTGTTCAGCTTCAAGATCGAAATCTTGCTTCCCTCCATGATACTTTGACTTCCAGAAACTTCAACTTCGGCAGCAAATTCGCTCAAGCGGATTGCTTTGATTGGGGCCCACAACCTATTGAGTATTCGGATGGCAAGGGAAGTTCGACAGACTGATTGACGGTTGACTAAAGACTAATTTATTTCCGTTATCATTACATTGAACGATAAGTAATCTCGTAATCTGAAGCATTGCTGATTGAAATTCTTAGGAAAAAGAATCACTAAATAAAGTTCTAGAAAAAATAGGAATGATATCAGAGCAAAACTTTGAGTGAATAGGGCCGGATACTATTCTTGGCACTTTTCATTCACTTCGGCAGTGAAGTTTTTTGAAAGCTACTGAGCTCATATCTGGCACCAATATGCGCCGTTGAACTGCTTCTTATAGCGAGGTTTCAGACGATTCGACCGAGAAAAACCCCCCATAGCAAAGTGAATCATGGAAGTGCCCAAGTAGCTCTGCACCCTACCTCAAGCAATTACTGATGAAATTCTGTTTAATGTATTTTAATCCTCTAAGCAGAATCTCAATAGAGAAACTAAAAAGTAGCTTTTAATTCCGCTGTACACCCGATTCTGTTTTTGCACGGGGATGCGTACCGTGCAAAAAAAGTTTTCAGTTCAAAATTTCAAAAACCGTGCTAAAAAAGTAACATCATTTCTCGACGTTTCATGCAAAAATAAGGTTTTGGCGGAGAAAATGTATGGAAACTTTAATTCCGTGGATAATAAATATTCGAGCTGTTTAGTAAAATACCTATAAGTACCTATAAGAGTTTGTATCCTTTGACAGATACGCGTATTTCAACCTCAACTGTAAGGCTGTCTTCAGTAGAGATGGGCTAAATGATCCAATTTTGAGCGCGAATCGTGGGTGACTCACTCACAAAAGTGAATCGATTCTTTTGATCGATTCAGTTACTCATTGAAAAATAATGTTTGTCGCATAAGGATCAAAAATATAACAGTATTTGAATGAAAACATATTTAGTATAGCTATTTCAACTATTACAACATATCTTTTATGCTTGTGGGTCTAACTCGACTCGAACATATTGTCCCTAGTAAATTTATACGCTTACCTTTCAAAAATTGCGGTACTATGTGAATCGTAACTCTTTTGAAAAGAACCAAATCAACTCATTTTCGAGAGTCATCTCTTTTGAATGATTCGTGAGTGAGTCGCTCATCTCTAGTCTTCAGTGTCGTGTGTTACGTAGATACGAGTAACTGACCCTGAAGAAGACTGCAAGTGGTAGTCGAAATACACGTATCTTTTCAAAGATAAGCATTTAGGGCGGAATCAAAAGCTACTTTTTAGTTTCTCTACTGATGAAATTCCTGACGTTATCCCAGGTTAGTAACCATCACCTCACTCAAATCTACGTCTACATTCCCGTTAGTGGCTTATTTACAAGCGATGAGTTCGAAAGTTAGTGCAAGTTATATATCCCGATCAACCAGTCAGTGATTGTCGGTTGCGATCGATATCGATTCGTTTTGAATCGTTGGCCATCGCCATCGCTAGAAGATCTATAAAGAAAATGTTACACTGGTTGATCGGGATGTTACTTAAACAGTGTCCATCTCCATTACTGTGTCCCTCGAAAAAGCAATACCAAAACCACCGGAAAATCTTCACACAGACGAACCTTTCTGGGTACCACCAATGCAACTGAGCGACTGTTTGCGCTTATGATGGGTCTTCGCGTTTGGGCCTTTGTTACTGGAGGTCTCCTCTCCTGAGATGGAATTATTTCAGCCCCCGGAAAATTAAATTATATTAATGCAATGCACAGTGGCCCAGAAAGCAGATTTTACGCGGAAAGATGCATTTACAGCTTTAGAATAAAACTTCGAACAAAAATTGTCTTCTACAAAGTTGTTCGTAATGGTTAGGCCCTTTATTTGATGTTATTCAAAATTAGCGGTAGTCCACGTTTATGTTCTTCTTGGCAATACGTCCTTACTGGAACAGAGCCTGCTTCTCAGATTAGTGTTCTACAGTTTTTAACTGAGAGCTTTCTTTGCCAAAGTTGCTATTTTCGCTTTCGTATATCGTGTGGCAGGTACGACGACACTCTATGGCCAGGGAAGTCCAGGAAATTAACATTACGAAAAGCTCCTGGACCGACCGGGAATCGAACCCAGACACCTTCAGCATGGCTTTGCTTTGTAGCCGTGGACTCTTAATCACTCGCTAAGGAAGGCCCAAAAGATCTGAGGATAGGCCATTTTGAATTGATATGCGATTTTTTGTAGGTCGATAATTCAGTGCTTTTCCCATATTGTACCAAAATTTGTATTTAATAGACAGTTAGCTATATAATTTCTATGAAAATATGAACCACCGAATAAAGCGCCTAACTAATACAAACAACTTTGTAGGACACAGTTTTCGTCTAAAGTTTCATTCTGGAAGTTCAAAATGCATATTTCCGCGTAAATCTGCTTTCTGAACCACTGTACATTGTAATGTTTGGAGAGGAGTTATTTAAAATGCTTTCGCTTTAAAGAAGATCAATTCCCTGAATGAATGCGGCCCGTTTCTTCCCATGAGATGCCTTTGGATGGACGGATGGAAGAATGACGGAACGGCCCGTAGTCTAGTTCAAATTACCTTCGGTTTTCCGGAAGAATCCTTCCTGCTTCTCCGTCACATAGAGTGGACCTTCTTTGTCGAATTTGTTGCTCGGTTGGGTGGCCAAAGTGATCAGCTCCTGTTTGTTGAATCTCATCGCTCGGATTCACCTTCCGCTTTCCGCCGTCTTACGTTTCAACGCAGGAACGCCCTTTTCTTAAGGCAGCTGATTTGAAAGTAGGACACTTCTTTCCCCCACTCTTGGCAGCAACATAAACCTCCCGCAGAGCGATTATCGATTGGTGACTTTTTCACTTCCTTGTTCAACACATTTTCTGCAACAAATTTCACATGATTAGAAAATTTACAACGACAGTATCACAAATTGACTGTGTTTATCCAATTTTCCGTCGAAACCAATCACTTTTCCGACCAGACAAACCCATATTTTCACTTCCATTTTTTCTGGCCCTACCTTCACAATCCGAACGAGAGGAGAAAAATTACGATTAGTCCATTTCCACAGCGGTTTCACATTGCAACCAAACTCACAAACGAAGAACAGACACTTACTGTAACTTTTAAGCACAATTTTAGGCGGTTTGATCGGAAATCAAAGCTATTTTCACCGAAATTTTCACTGCAAAAGTGGCAGACAAGATGCACTCCCTGTTTTTCTATGCTCTGTCCGTCCTTCTGCAGCACCACCCCTCGAAGTCACTCACCCGCGGTGCTATTTTGACAGATTGGCAGGGGTGTGCTTAGCATAAATTATGCACAGTAAAAATATACGCTTAAGCTAAGTATGCTGTTTCGCTCAAGAAAAGTAATGAAATTCCTTGACTGAAAGGTTCAAGAAATTTCCTACAGAGAGCCCCCTTTGAAGTGACATTTCTTCTCAACTGCGTACTGCGATCAGAAAAAAAGTGATTTTCTTGCCCATTTCTTGGGAGAAATTTCCCACGCATCGAGATAGGCGATTCCTTTTCTTGTCAGTAGCAAACCGGCCTTTAAGGGAATCGTATTAAACAGCAATAATTGGGTTGTTTAGTGATGAAAAATTCACCGTTTTTTGTAGTTTGATCGTTTGAGCACATTTTTCCAAGTGTAACACGATTTTATTGCACTTGAATATCGCAAGTTTGATATAGCAAATGATAAGAAAAAATTTCATTCCGTTGACTCAATGACATTTTTTGAAATTTTCAATTTACAGCTGTCATTAGCTCGCCCGAAGTAAAATTTTTCGAGGGGTGATTTAAACGCAATTTCCATACTAAATTCAATTGTGTTTTAAAAATAGTTTCAGGGCACGGACAATTATGAAACTTTTGATTCTGGCTTCCCAATATGTGGAAAACAGGATACCCCTAAACAAGCCAATTATTTATTAGCGCATTTGCTCAAAAGGACACGAGGCGTTTCACAGAGGAAAGGGAAAACCGCGGTTTTGCTCCCTTTTTACTTCATTTTTATAGTCTGGTTTGCTACTGAAATGTAATCGCTAAAGAAATTCCTCGTCTATTCCTTGCAAAAATTTACTACAGCTACTCCCATTTGAACTGACATTACTTTTCAACTGCGTACAGCGATCAGAAAAAAGCGCATTCTTGAGCGATTCCTTGCAGAAATTTCCCATGCATCAAGATAGGCCGAGAAATTACTTGTCGGCAGCGAATCAGGCTTTAAGCTAAGTATGCTGTTTCGCTCAAGAAAAGAAAAGAAATTCCTTGACTGAAAGGGTCAAGAAATTTCCTACAGAGAGCCCCCTTTGAAGTGACATTTCTTCTCAACTGCGTACTGCGATCAGAAAAAAAAGTGATTTTCTTGACCATTTCTTGGGAGAAATTTTCCACACATCGAGATAGGCGATTCCTTTTCTTGTCAGTAGCAAACCAAAAAATAAAATTTACAGCTGAATGTAGCCATAACGCCAGTGAGTGGGAGCCATCAGGACTAGGAATAGACCATTTTCGTCAAATCTGATCCCGAGTCTGACCTCCAGTTTTTGTATGTTTCTTCGAAAGACAATAGGGTCCTAAAATTTCTAATAAAATCTTGTTTTTATTTAACAAGATGAAAGAGCATGTTATTGCAACCACTTCAGCAATTTTTCCTGTTCAAATAACGGTTATATCACAATTAAAATTCAATTTAAAAAATATGTTCAAATTTGAACCTTGACACTTTAGATCATGTTTGACATTCACTGAGTCGGCAAAAACGCCACAGAGGCTCATCTTTTTAACACTGGGGTTGTTCCTAGTTGACATTTCGGAAGGGACACGGAAAACAAAATACACCCAAAATTTGAGTTTGAACCAAGGGGTGTGACAAAATCTCAAAAATAAGAAAAAAATGTTTTTTGGCCATAAACCAACGAAAAGTATTCAAAAATTGAGTAAACATGTGTTTCTGGCCTAAACTTAATCGTTTGGTACTAAAATTAGGACAGGGCTTTAGGACCCTATTATTTTCAATGAATATCAACGCTTTCCGATTTTGTTCATATGCACTCTTAATTTTGTTATGAATTTTTGAAAACTTGGATACTCACCACATTTTGAAAAATAATTCGAGATGCGGCACAGTTGGTTCAACCAGGTCCGTCACACTCGGGCTCAGATTGGGTACCACTTCTAGTACTGCATTTGGTCCCTCGGTAGTGCAAAAGGTACCCAAGTTTGACACATCGCAGTACACTTTTCACGGCATTCTAGATTACCTTATGAGCCATAAAATTTTGAGCATTTGCAAGGGACATGAAGGTCTTTAATTTGTCTTTGGTTCAACCCTATATGGGTATCAGCGTGGTGATTTTTCAACAGTTTTTTGATTTCACCCCTGCATTGGGAAGCTTGTTTAGATTTGGAAACTTCAAATCAAGTGCGCGCCCAAACTTACTGTGATCCCGGTCAGGGCGCCCCAAACAGGAGCGCCAACGAAACTAACCTGAAATTACTCAAACAAACGTTTTTGAGCCAGGTTGGAATTGACGTAACCCGTTCTGAATCACAGTTTCAACTCCATCCCAATTCAGGTCTTCCTGTAGCAAAATATATTTCCCTCCACAGATTTAAAATTTAAAACCACCCCCCAAACAACAAATCTCTCATCTACCAACAGTAACGGTGCCGCTAGTACTATTAGAGAATATTTTTGCTATTCTTGCCGACAAATGCCTAAATCTATCTGGTGGCTGTTGATCCGGAAGATTCCTGCCTTGAGGCAGCAACAGCCGCGCAAGGAAATTTTCATTTTGAGTGGCTATGGCTGCCTCAATTCGGGAATCTTTCGGCGTATTTAATCCTCGTCGGCACAAAACAGAAATATTAGACATCTGTTGACTACAATCCTTGCGTTACAGGACCGGGTGCGGTCATAACCAGCCAAAGCGGTGAAGGTGGCTTCTGCGGTGATTACGGAGACTTAAGAAATCGTGAAGGAAGGAGGGAGCGAAACCAGCGGAGCCCATTATGATGAATGAAAACATAAACGAAAATCATCTGGTCATGCCAGCTGATCTTAATTCACCACAACGTGGTGGCAAAACCATAGGGGAAAAAGGGGTCTGCATTTTTTCGAGGTGAAACAAATTGTAGGGGACCGAGGGGTGAACTAACGTGCCGCAAGTTCTTCAATAGTTAAAGGCTCCAAAACATATTGGATCCTTAAGAAAGTTTGTTCAGTAAATTGTCGGAAAGCATATAAGCCAATAAAAATTTTTCACGGAAATGGTCTATTTCTGTTGCATAGGATTCATCGAATGTAACGCGGTTGTTGCATCAGATTCATTTCTCGAGCGCATACACGGAAAAATTAACACTAATAAATAGTCACAAAAAATAATGTTTATGCATTAGTGACCATTTTTAAATCTCTTTTTTATTTATTCTGGGATTCTTCTGGAAGATCATCTAAGATTATAAATTGAATCATCATAGGATTCTTCAAGAAGTTATGAAAATACTCCTGGGATTATTCGGAAAATCTCTCTGAGATTCTTCCTGGAATCCCTCATGAGTTCTTCCGTAAATTTCTCTGGGATTATACCAAAAATCTCTCTGAAGTTCTTCCGGTAATCCTCATGGAATCCTTTATACGAAAACCTTCTGAAATTTATCAGAAAATCGTCCAGCGTCCGAGCTGGTTCGTCCAAAAATCCTTTTTGGGTTATTCTGGAAATGCTTTTGGGATTCCTCTTGCAATTTATTTATGATACTACAGAAAATCTTTAGAGAATCTTCCAAGAATCCCTGTGGGATTCTTCAGAAAAACCCTTCTGGGATTCTTCCAAAAATCTCTTGAAAGGCTTCTTAGTTTCTATCGGATTTTATTTCGTTCAAATACTTGGAATTCCTCCGCAAATCTCTATGGAATACTTTCGCAAATCCTGTCCGGAAATTCTTCCAGATGTCTCTCGTGGATTTATCTAACGATCTGTTTTATGAAAATCCATCAAAAATTTTTCAAAAATTTTCTTAGAAATTCTTCAGAAAATCATCATAAATTGTTCGGAAATCCTCCTGGCCCTGTTCTAGAAATTCTTCTTCAATTCTAATGGAATACTGCT
>NW_018734728.1:0-35528 GCF_002204515.2 Aedes aegypti
CCGGCAATGATACGTCTTCAAATTTCTCTGCTGCAGTTGTTATCCGACGTTATCAATGATCCGAGGTAGACAAATTCGTCCACCAACTCGAACTCATCCCCGTCGATCGTCACGTGTCTGCCTATGCGAGCTCTAACGCGCTCGGTTCCTCCAGCCAGCAGATATTTCGTCTTCGACGTATTTACCTTCAATCCAACCCGATCTGCTTCACGTTTCAGCTTGGTATACTGTTCAGAAACCACCTGTAACGTTCTTCTGACAATGTCCACGTCGTCGGCGAAACAAATGAACTGGCTGGATTTATTGAAGATCGTGCCCCGCATGTTGAAGCCCGCCCGTTTCATAACACCTTCTAGCGCAAATACTGAACAGGAGGCAGGGAAGACCATCGCCTTGTCGAAGTCCTTTGCGTGTTTCAAACGGGTCCGATAATGCACCCGATATCTTCACACAACACTGTACACTATCCATCGTTGCTATGATCAGTCTAGTCAGTTTCCCGGGAAAACCACTCTCGTCCATAATCTTCCATAGCTCTTCGCGGTCGATGGTATCATAGGCCGCTTTGAAATCGATGAATAGGTGGTGCGTAGGGACTTGATATACGCGACACTTTTGGAGGATCTGCCACAGCATAAAGATTTGGTCAGTCGTCGATCGTCCGTCCACAAATCCGGCTTGATAACTTCCCACAAATCTGCTTGCCAGTGGCGATAGACGGCGGAAGATGATCTGGGAAAGCACTTTATAGGCTGCATTAAGAATGGTGATCGCTCGATAGTTCTCACATTCTAACTTGTCACCCTTTTTGTATATTGGGTATATTATTCCCTCCTTCCACTCCTCCGGTAGCTGTTCTGTATCCCAGATCCTGGCTATCAATCGGTGCAGACAAGTGGCCAACCTGTCCGGGCCCATTTTAATAAGTTCCGTTCCAATACCATCCTTTCCAGCTGCTTTGTTGTTCTTGAACTGTTTGATAGCATCCTTAATTTCATCTATTGTGGGAGTTGGCACGTCTCCCTCATCCGCCGTACTGATAAAGCCATTCCTCCTGCTGTCTTGATCTTCATCCTCTGCGCCGTTTAGGTGTTCATCGTAGTGCTGCTTCCACCTTTCAATCACCTCACGTTCGTCCGTCAAGATACCTCCATCCTTATCCCGGCACATTTCGGCTCGCGGCACAAAGCCTTTGCGGGATGCATTTAGTTTCTTGTAGAACTTTCGTGTTTCTTGAGAACGATACAGCTGCTCCATCTCTTCGCACTCCAACTCTTCCAAGCGGCGCTTTTTATCCCGGAATAGATGGGTTTGCTGTTTTCGCTTCTGTTTATATCGTTCCACGTTTTGACGGGTGCCTTGCTGCAGCATCATCGCCCGCGCTGCATTCTTCTCGTCCAAAACCGTCCGACACTCCTCGTCGAACCAACCGTTCCGTCGATTTCCTTCCACGAACCCAACGGCACCTTCCGCTGCGTTGTTAATGGCTGCTTTGAGACTACTCCAGCAGTCCTCAAGAGGGGCTTCGGTGAGCTCTCCCTCTTCCGGCAACGCAGCTTCAAGGCTTTGCGTGTAATCAGTTGTGACTTCGGGTAGCTTGAGTCGTTCCAGGTTGTACCGTGGCGGGCGTCGGTACCGAATGTTGTTCACATCGGAGAGTCGTTGGCGCACTTTAACCGTCACTGGTACGTCAGTGGTGCGAATCGATGTTTGCGCCGCGATAGGTTCTGACGTCGATAATGTCCGAAAAGTGTCTTCTATCAATCAAAACGTGTTCGATTTGCGATTCAGTTTGTTGGGGTGATCTCCAGGTGTACCGATACGGGAGGCTGTGCTGGAAGTAGGTACTACGTCCATGTTTTTGGAGGCGGCGAAATCAATCAGTCTAAGGCCGTTTTCGTTCGTAAACTGGTGAGCGCTGAACTTCCCTATAATCGGTCTAAATTCCTCCTCCTGGCCAACCTGAGCGTTGAGATCTCCGATAACGATTTTGACATCATGGCTTGGGCAGCCGTCGTACTCACGTTCCAGCTGCGCGTAAAAAGCGTCCTTATCGTCATCGTCACTTGCCAGGTGAGGGCTGTGCACGTTGATTATGCTGATATTGAAGAAACGGCTTTTGATCCTCAACTTGCACATTCTGTTGTCGATTGGCCACCACCCAATCACGCGTCGAACTTGCGGACCCTCAATAATTCGGAAAGAATGCGGGTACTTCCCAAGAAATTGAGAGACTTACAGTTCCATGATCCGAGTTTCCAATCGTTAGTCCGTTTTCGATGCCTGGTTCTATGCCGATTGTTCCGGTCCGAATTTACATTGTATGCTTCCTGTACTGATGATTTTTACGGCTGGCTTCTAAGGCCTGCACCAACCCCCTGTCTCGACAGAGGATCATCGTGCACAGCACTGTTTGGAGTCCCACGCTGGCACTAGGACGATGATCAGCCGCTCCTAACATGGAGAACAGACGCTGTTTTGAGCCGCCCCTAATATGGAGAACAGACGCTCTGATAAGCTACACCCTCAGAAGAGAGGAGCCCCCTTTCCCTGTCAGCATACGACCAAGGTCCCACCAGGGTTGGTTACCCGATCTTCCCTACGATTACTCGTACCCCAGGCAGCACCACGGGGAGGTAGGGATATGAGTTACTGGACAAGAGGCTACACATAATCCATCCAGGCAATTATTACTATTTAAGTAAAATTTTGGATCTCTGAGTATAGATGAAAATTTCATATAGGTAATATCTGCTATGCGTACGTTATTGAATGCAAGAAAACAAAAAACATCCGTCAATATCAAAACCTGTCTTTTGTTATGCACCAGACCATCCCATGGTGATGTTATGTGGTGAATCGACATCATTAGTGCATCCTTATTTTGGATTTGAACAAAAAATAAGTTCACTTTCTGGTCAACTTTAACATGTCCTTGATTTTACCTCATGTGGGAGCTTTCAGTGGCCTTCGTGAAAGAGAATTTATTTTTGCTGGTTGTCGCATGTCTCTAGAGAGGAAGAACATTCGCTTGTGTGGTTACGAACGAAGGAAATATTGTCGAAGACATCAAAGGATTTCTTTTGTCCGTTCTGAGCTTGCCACGGTGTGTTTGATAGAAGAACGTAAGAATTGAATATTGTTAATGCTTAATTACCTTGATCGACAAATGTTGTTAGGAATGGCTTCAATAAAAAATAATAATGGATAAAAACACAACTTTGTTCAAACGAAATCGGAATTAAATTTGGATATGCTAACAATAATTTACTGTGAAAACTCTTTGTGAAATGGTTCAGTTTGAAGTAACCAATTTTGACTAAGATGATTTTTTATTTTAATCACTGCGAACAATACACCGTGTCCTGTGTACAACTCAGAAGACACATAATGTAGAGGGAAGTATAAAATGGAACTCCTCGTCTGATGGCATTGTTGGTTAGTTTTTCTTCCAAAACCTCATCCTCTTCGCATTTTCTTGAGTTAGTATATAAAGCCACTGATCAAAGGAATGAATGATGATGACAATGAAGTAGCTTCTCAATTACTTTTGGGACTTGGTGACACAGTTTGAGGGCAAACCTTTAGTAAATATAGCATTTGCTGCTTGTTTATTTCAGAAGACGTTTGAATAACTAAAAAAAATACAAAATTTGATTTGTGTTCAGAATATACTTTAAATCATTAATAGATGACATTTTCAATGTAGTATATTTTTAAAAATCATAAAACAACAATTGTTGTATAAAACGATTAAATACATGAATGAGTGTTATATTGTAAAGAATAAAATCAAACTTGAAACTTGAGTTTTTTTCTCATCCGACAAAATTTCAGCTATTTTCTAGCTAATAAAACAACTACTCCAACTATAACTATGACCATTGAATCTGTATTTGAGATTATCCTTTCATTAGAAGCTGTATTATCCTATTTTCACTAACAAACCCACAATGCAACTGCTTTCAAATCATGAACAATGCCCAATCGATAATTTAATTAACACTCTCGCAATTAAACAGAAACCGGAACACGATTGCCGATGAGCACAACACGGCTTTTCCAATGGCCTTCTCCTTGGCTGGAATCGATTTTTGAACCCACCCACCAGGAGCTCGCCTCTCTCCAATCAGCCGTCTACCATCAAATCAATTACCTCACCGCGAATGAGAAATTTATTAATTATCATTCATTAGCGCCAAAAGCTTCGCCTTCGAGGCAATCTTCGCCAATCCCTTCCTCAGCTGCCGTTGTCAGTTTCACCCTTTTCCTCCATTGCAGTGAAATTGGATGGGAAGGTTGTCGTTGTTGTCATCGTCGTCGTTTTCTGTTTTCTCGGTTGTCAGAACCATTTTCACCGAAAAGTGGAAACTAACTTGAGTTGTAAAATATGGGAGCACGCTTATGAAATTTTAAATAACCTGTATCCGATACCTGTCGTAAAATCTTTACTTTAAGGCAACCAAAGCTGGTGCAAACGTTGTTCAGTGAATTTCTGGAGCATGTAACCAACAGAATTTCTAGAAGGAAGCTTCAGGGCGTGCTTATTAATAAATGTTAACAACTTCAGCAGCAAGCTGTGAAGACGGTGGTTTCAGTGTACATGTTCAGGCGTGGATGAAGGAAAAACTATTCAATTCTTTTAATTGTCCAACATCGAAATGGCGCTTGGCTCGAAATGTTTCGTTCCAGCTGAGACTTGCGTGCAGCCACTTCATCAAACGGCGGAGAAAGTTTATTGTCATTTAATAATATTTATCGTTGAGCCACTTTGTAGGGCAGGACGTGATTGGGCCCATTTTCCGACAACCAGTTCAACGCTGGCCATTTGCTGGCACAGGAAATGAGCAACGCGTTTAACATTTCTAATTTCCCTTCGACAAGGATAATCCGACAAGGCGACTCCTGGCATCCATGGTATAAAAAGTGAACCTATATGTATATGTACGTGGGTTCTGGTTTGTTTCATGAAAAACGAACGACAGCTCTAGAGGACACTTTCTCCGGGCATAATAAAATATGAGTCACATAATAGTCATAAAATATTCATAAATTAAGAAACTTTTCCCAACCCGGGCAACATACATAATTTCTATTTCTACATCGCTTAAATAAGTTTGTCGTGAGCGAAACAGTGCTGATATTGGCAATGTTGTACTGCCATCGAAGGGTTTCCCCGTAGAGCTATTTTTGTTTCATTCAAAAACGCTCAACATGAAACTGTTGGAAATTAATTGATACTGTAAAACATTGACTTTTTGGTGTCGTGCGTTTTTCTCTGGAAGCTGTTACATGTACGAAAAGTGCGCCGTTGAATTGTTTCAGCATTGTTCATAAAAGCAATCACCCATCAAGAGGGTTTCAATTTTAACAACCTCATGTCTATGACAACACGAAAAACTGTACTCTTCAAGCAACTTTGTAACAGGTTTTTGGTCGTCCTCATTTTGAAATTGTGCAAGTTTCTTAAAAAAACGATATACAAAATCCACCTCATTTTCTTAAATTCCATAACCCAGATTGAATTTACCCTGAACATAAATAACCATGATTGACATTGCTTATTGATTATATGATGGGGTAATGTGACTCTAGATTATATGAATTGGAGTTCTAGGTGATGGCATTCGGGATAATGTCGTTGAGAGATATGGGGTAGAATCCTAACGTGTCAAAGCCATTCTCTCTATCATGTACACAATTGTTCCAGTTAGCTTTATCCCCGTCATTGCTAAACCATATATTTCATCTGACCCATAACAATGGACCGAATCGACAATTTAGCCGGGAATAAGTGTTTGCTCTGTTCTCGTCAATTTTAGACGTTAGATGTCTTTGAAGAAGTTATTTGTAATTGAGTTTTGCATCTTTCAAGAAAAAAGTTGAATAGGGTGGCCCTTGTTTAAGTTAAAATTTTGACTCAAACTTCTGCAAACTTTAAAAAAATGTTATTTAGAACAACTTTGTCGAAGACACTTTTGTTCCAACTCTTCATTTGAGCTTAGTAAAATTGATTTTGAAAGTTTTAATTTAGGGGTGGACCCATATTTTGATCCAATATTTTTTTTTGTTTTAGTTTTTACGTGAATGTGGTCTTCAAAAGAGTTAAATGAATACACATTTTTGCTAAACATCCGCATTCTTGTGGTTCTCGTGATTTTGAAATTATAAGCAAATTTAACTGAAAAATTCTGAAATCTTTAGATGCCCATAGCTCATTGGAGTTGGTTCGATATTTTTTTTTCTTTTTAGTGGCACGAGAAAGGCCGTACAATAGGCAACCTTTTGTTGCCAAAAACTGTGAGGAACGTAATTTTTTGTAAATTTGAGAAAATTCAATTAAAAAATACACTTAAAAAACTAAACATTCGCCTTGTAACCACAAGATTTTTCAAGTTAACGGCGTGCTGCCTTCATCATAGTTGTGAGGTTTTAGCCAAATCTACAACTTTTTCACATCGAACCTTATGGAGAAATGTGAAACAAAAAAAATAGATCTCATAATACATTTTACTGTTAGTTTAATACAAAACCTTCATGTGTATAACAATATATATGAACAAAGTTTATAATACTTTTCGATGCTAAAAAGTTATTTTCGATGGTTTAGAAAAGTATTGTATTTTGTCATAAAGAGAAACGAAGACTTTAGTTCGGAGACTGAAGCATGTTGAAAAAAAACAGGTTTAATCTAAATCAAGCATGCAATTTCACCCAAATTATATTTTAAATGAAATTTAAAAGTCATAATTTGTAATGCTTGGTGGATTATATCACAAAATTTTTTGATAAATCATACTAAAATTTCATGTAAACATCAATGTAAACAGTGTTAACAGTGTTAGTTAAATGTTTCATACAACTTTGGAGACCTGGCTAGCTAAAAAAATGTGACGTTCTGCGAATATTTTTGAGAACTGCATCAGAGTCCAGGAACCACAATCTACTAGAGACACATAATTTGATTCCTTGAGACACTCAAAAAATGTCATTTTTGTTAAGCTGTGTTTATTCTAAAATTTCCACAGTTCTGTACACCAGGAACAAGTTTCTTAAGTTGCATTGGCACCATTTTACATTTTGTATATGAAAGCGACTACTGATATACTAACTTAAAGGTACTACACTGCCCATACTCGCATAACAGTCCCATTTGAATTTTTTTCTCTTTTGAGTTAGCTTCATGAATAGCCTTCATTTATAGTGTAGTTTTCAAAATCTTTCTCAAAATTGTATATTTGTATGGACAAAGTGCGAAAAAAATACCAATTCATGTGCGTCCCATATTGAAAGTACTCGCATAACAGTCCCATCAGTTGAATTCGACGAAATTGAAGCAAACTCATTTCTATTATGATTTATTTAATTTTCTACAATGGTATTCAATTCGTAAGAAGAATAAATCGAATTTACAGTGGTTTTCATAATTTTTATTTGAGAAGAACTTGATATTTTGAATGAAAGTTTTCCCAGAATGCCTTCTGTAGCGAATTGTTTTAGAACCTTATGAAGCCTTCTTAGAGTATTGAATATAATCGCTTCCCTGAACCAATGCTTACGTTGTTCTACTATTGTCCTTCAGTTTAATCTCGGTAGTCTCATCTTCCATTGATAGAGGGAAAGTGAAGGCTTTTTGGGGCCAGCGCAGATCTGCACACATCGTCACTGATATCATTGACAAGGTTTTCATGGTCAAACTGAGTGTTTGCGCCAATGCAATTTTGAGAAATTAGAATGTTTTAGCCACACAGCAGGATTGTTCAAATCAATGGAACCGCCATCAACTTGTAGGCCAAGTTTTACTTTGGTCTGTTTCAAATCCTACACCGACATCCAAATGTTATGCTGCGGAGGCTGTTGCATTGAACTTTTAAGTTTTGGGCCGGTGCAACAGTCAAATCTTAGTCAAGAAATTGTACATCACTATCACTGTCATCACTATTTTTTTTTAGCATTGAGGGACATTACTACACTTTTAAATATGCGAATACCGTGCTGCATCAATACCCGACCACTCAAGCCGACACAAATGTTTAAAATACGTTTTGAATAGGTTTCATTCAAAATTAATGAAAATTTTTTGATGTTACGAACACTTTTATGTTTGAACTAAGTAAGAATAAAGAGTTTTCTGATTAAATTTAAGATTTTACCATAAAAATAATGTAAACGATTAAGCTTGTCTTGTCCTTAAATCCGGACACCTGCATTTAATCATGACTATAAATCCGGACACTTACGAATCAAAATCCGGACAGCTTACAAAACATGCAATATTCAAAGAAAAATTGTATATTTTTTTAAATCAACTCAATTTACCACGCTTTTAGGAGTATGTACGTGTACTGTCATGAATAAAACATTTGAATATAAGCAAACTTTGTAGTATTATTACCTGAACTGAGATGACCGTAGTTTGAGCTGCAACAATCACTTACTGGCTTAATTTTTCAACATAAAACGTCGCATAGCATTTTTTATTACTAATTTCACATTTATTGATAATTTTGAAAGTTTTCTATCAGTTTCAACTAGTAAAATTAATGTTCACATGCTTATTAAATTGACGATTTGATTGCAATGTCCGGGTTTGGAAAACACTTGGATCCATTTCCGCGACAGCCTCTTCTCCTTGATCTTTTAACTATTTTTAATGTTGATTCACTCCACATGTCCTGCAAATGCCGGTATAACTTAACACTTAATCCATCACTCATAAAATATTTCAGTTTTAAATCACTACATGGATAGTATAATCTTTCTTATGTTTTCGTCAGCTAAACGTTGCGTGCGCGTTCATCAACGCTATCACCAAAATCACTTTCCTCGCGAAGAAATGACGTTCAACTGGTGCAAACTTTTTTGTTTTGATTATTTTTAACTGATTGGCAATGGTAACTAGATCATAGATAATTTAAAATGATCAAATATGTTCATAGCAAAAATAGGAAATTGAATTGAAAATTATAATATTCAATTTTGCTTTTAATTAATCAAAATCATCAGAGTGTCCGGATATTGGTACCGTCCGGATTTTGATTCACCACGGTACTAACAACTGCCAAAAGTAATTGGGTTCGGAATCCATCGTAAACATGAAAATAAATGTGTCAAGGAGCACGATAACAAAGTAAGCGAGTCTTTAAGTAATGGGACTGATATGCGGGTATATTTGTGTTAGACGAGCGAAATACTTGGATATCGAGGTCCCATTTGCTAGTATTTTGGATTTGACATAAAAAACTTCCGCTTCAACTTTATTTCAGTACGTTAAAGATTTGTGCATACTTCGATCATAATGTGTTGAGTAATTCTACCAGGATTGAATACTACCAACAGTTACGAAACGAAAAAATTTTTACAATTATGTTTAGACGCGTTTTTTCTCGACATGATGATTTCCTAATGGGACTGTATTGCGCAGTATGGGCAGTACAGTCACCCCACAGTTATGGATCAACTAAGGTCATTTTTCAGAACAAAATACGATTAAAAAACATGGTGACGCTCTACAAAACAAGAATTACCTTCCTGGCACTCCGGAATATGGGTGCACGACGTTAGGCATAAATTACGTTAGGCAATAAAGACGTTTGAGCATAAGTACGATAGGCCATAAATACGATAGGCATAATGGACGTTTGGCAGTAATGGACGTTAGGTATAATGGACGATAGGCATAATTTTCAAAATGAAAATAGAAAATCGTCTTACTGGAAAAGTGTACTGACTTTTTTGATAATATTTTTTTCCTATCTTTATTAACGAGATTTTTAGCCCTGGGCTGGTTCATCTCGGGTACCAACGGCTTTACTTCCTTTCCTATGACTTTCACGTCATAAGTGACTATCTCGGGATGGGATTTGATCCTAGGTCCTCAGCGTGAGTGGCGTGAGTTCTAACCAGTGTCCTGCATATTTCAATATACAGTCAACAACCGCCCGATCCTCAGTAGGCTCCGTCATCGTTGAATTCTTCTTTGTGTGAATGTTTGTTTGACAATACATGCACGAATCTGGTAGAACGTGCATTCAGTTTTTCAATTACTTTTGCTACACTAATTCTCATCCACTACTGACATTCAAATTCAATTTCACTAGTGAAAAAAAATCATTTCCGTCAGAAATACCCCACAAAACATCCGCAAATTGCAAAAGCTGTATTTTTTTTATTGAAAAACAATCATGATTCATCAACTGGAGCATCACATTGCCGTTTTCTTACACCAGTAACATAAAATTCATTTGTAATTTTTTTATATTCAATTTTCAATTTCAGTGCCTCTAGGTGAAACTGAATTTTGAAATGACACCAACAGTGGGTGAAACTAAATGTGTGCGTGTGCTGCACCCACTCTCTTTCTCGTCGCATTCGCCACTCGAAGTCAGATTGGCTTCTTGCTAGCGTAGTTTGTTTTTGTTCGTTTTCGCACTGATCGTATATTATTCGGCTGAATTTTTACGACACTGGTTCTAACCATAGAGCAAAGCCATGCTAAAGGTATCTTAGTTCGGTTCTTAGTCGATCCAGGATCTTTTCTTCACTTTCTTGGCCATAAAGCATAATGTATCGTGCACAAATGAGAAAGCCAAGAATAAGAACGACGCTGTACATGATCAGTTGCTCATCTTTTGGGTTTGGTTATACACATTATAACTGGCAATTTTTCATCAGAGATTATCCCTTCTTTAAATTGAAGGCTGTTCTTTATAGTTTTAATGCCAACAAAATTATTGGAGTTAGTGCTGCTAATATCTTAATCAGAACATTTCCCTTCTTCTATAAATAAGCTGTTCTTTCGAGACAATAATGTCATTATTACTTTATATTTTTTTCATCATACATTTTCCCTTCTTTGAATCATAGGCTTTTCTTTATACTTATACGGTTAATTAAATGGTTGGAGGAAAATACTGTTTGAAAAAGCACTTTCTTCCAATATATGTTGTTATTTGTATTTTTATTTTTCTAATAGTTTTTGGAATTGTTGATGTAAATACTTCCATCCAAAAATTTTCGTTTCGACTTGCTGTTGATTGATTATGAGTAACACTGGGTAATCAAATAAGTTGTAGGAGTTCTATGCAATAACATTGAGAATATCACTTGGCTCCTAAATGCACGCCATGTTTTATGCTGGATACTGTGTTCTGTTGAATTTGAACTTGACTTTTGTAATTAAAATAAATATTTAATCAAATTTTACTTTACAAACTTGACGAATTTCGAGGAAATTGATTGAAAATCATCGAAAATTGTTTGCATAAGTAGCAAAGGAACCGTTTTCACTACATTTAATTGATGAGCAGACTCGAGAGTAGCAATGTAACGCCAAGAAGATAGTTGTCATACTACCAGAAAATATTGCTGAAGATTATTGTCTTCAAGGTACTCATTCGCCACTATAAGTATTAATATTTATATGGAAGATTTCCCTTCTTTAGAATTAACTCAATTATGTAAGAGAAATATAATAAAAAATGTCATTTACTCATTAAAATTAACATCTTTAGAAACAAATAACACTTTGATTGCACATCACAAATTTAAATTGATACTTACAAAAATGGATTGAGCTGGATTATTATAACAATGACAACCAATGTTCCTCCATATCTGTCATTCGGTTCATGGTCACATTTCATAGCACCGAAAAAAGTCATTTTATACCAGCCAATCAATCCATTCTTTCGTAACGCTTTTTGTATTAACATCGCACTTTTTCATGAGCTGTCACACGTTAAGGACAGGATACCCCACCCCCATCAGCGTAATTGAATTTGTAAATGAGCCTGAAAAATGTTTTGATATAAGACGAGTTTCAAATGACACCCGCGCAAGTTATTTTATGCCAAACGTCCATTATGCCTGACGTATATTATGCTTAACATCCATTATGCCTAATGTCTTTATGCTAACGTCCATTATGCCTAATGGGGTATACTCCCGGAATATTGTTGTTTTTGAGAGTACACCTCAAAATTCCCGGTTATTTACGAAAAAGTGTCAATTTCGATAGAAATTTTGAAACGATGTCCACCCCACAGATGTGGATCAGTGGGAGAGGAGGATCCCTATTTATGGATCAAACCGACTCGTATTATGGATCAAAACACTATAACAGTAATTTAAATTGCGAGAAAAATGATTTGGTGTGCTAGTTGAAAGCATACGTTTGGCGTTTGTTTCGGAAACGTCTTATCTCTGATTCATAACTGTGGTTATGGTTTTCAATACCCCACAGTTATGAATCATCGCTTCTGGGAATACGGTTGACATTTTATTTCCTACAGACGAAAAAAGTATACTTAAGCATATTTTAAGTGATTGCGATGAAGTACAGATTTATGGTTAACGTAGGTAAAATGTGTTTCTGCGATTGTTACCCCCGTTTGGCATAAAGTCGCTTGGTATAAGGTCGTTGGCATAAAGCCGTTTGGGCATAATAGCCGTTTGGCATAATGCGTCAGTTGGCATAATGGCCGTTTGGCATAATGATTGACTTAAAATAAATATCGGCATTTTTAAGCTTTTACCGAGATCAACCCCACCGGGCCAATAGCAACAAATTTTGGTAGGTTCTAAACAAGCGTGGTGTTCGTTCAGTGATTTTCCAAACTAAGAATTTCAAAAATTGTTGTGACATTAGAGAGCATTACTAAATAAAACTCGTGACGGGTCTGTACATCTCAGAACATTGAGTATCTTTGAGCTTGTTGGGTTATACATATTTGAAAACAGTAAATTGGCAAAGAAAGTTCGCAATTATTCATCAAGGGAACGCTCATAGAATGTTTCGCTGCAGATCAAGCACTTTCCCAGTTTGGACGTAACACTCGATAAAAATTACTTTGATAAAATAATGGATTATTTTTGCAAAAATATCAAATACTGTAATCCAAAGATCTATCAATGCGACTTAATGTAAAAAATAGCCTATTATACGAGAGCAGATTATTTTTCTTTTAAAATGTTTGAGCTCTAACGCAATAGCTCAAATGAACAACACATCTTTAAAGAAAATATTTTGTGGCAAAACTTTTCAACGGTTCAATATAAATTCTAATTTTGGAAGTGTACATCGAAAATATCGTCTATTATCGAGAGAACGAAAAAATTTGTGATTGAAATAATATTTTTCCAGCATATCTCGGAAGGAGATCACGGCGTTTGTCCCAAAAAAAGTATATGTTGAATATTGCAGGTTTTAAAGTAATTATCATTCTAACAACACATCTGGCAAGAATTGATAAACAAGCAATATATAAAAATGGGTCACATTTAGCTTTACTAAAAATAAAATTTAAAACAGTACAAATATAAAGAACAGCCTATTTTTAAAAGAAGGCAAAATTAACTACTAAACCAATAGAAGAATGGACGCCAAAAATAAGTGCGTTCAGAATTATCGAAGTGATTGTGCTACTTTTCTCGGAATGCCATTTCTCCAAATGACTGGTTTCCCCGAAAAGAAGTGACGAGAAAGAACGAACAGTCAAAAGAAAGAAGTATTCTGTCATTCTCGGCTATACACATGTTGGCAAAAATGCTGATGACAGTAAAACTCAAAAGAACCACCAATTAAATAAAGAAGGGTGGCATATAAGATGGCCTGTTCGTTCACCACCCTGAAATGTATAAAGCTACGACAATTAAGAGTGCTAAAAACTTTTCGAGGAAGTGGGCTAGTCGGGGAAACGGGATATTCAGGGAACTGGCCACTCGTTGAAAACGACATTCGGGGAAAAGTAGCTCAACCCATCGAAGTAACTGCAGTAATTGATATCTCTTTTCGCTGGTTATTAGAGCAGATAAAAGTTTTCGATTGCCGCCCTTTTGCCAGTTGGAAACAAAAAATACTTAAAAAATATAGTTTTAAAGAACAGCCTATGCATAAAAGAAGGAGAAATTTCTTGAAATTTAAATCAAACAGTTTTCATACCTATACTTATGGATACATTATATTTAGAAAAAAAAAAATAAATTAAAAGAAGGGTAAATTTGTGCTAAATATATAAAATCTTCAGTGCAAAAAATGTGTTTCAATAGCGAAACTTAAATAAAAGAATTAATATTTGAAAGAAGGGAAAATTTCTGGATAAAAAATAAAATACTATTGGCAATAACTTTCCTAATATGCTTAAATTTATTCAAGAGTGAATGATTGTTGAATAATGTGTCATAGTAGTGTAGATTTTGTATCAATTGACTCCAAAACATGCCAAATGTCATCAGAAAGATTCAATAGAAACGTGAAAACAGAAAATTGAGAAATTCTTGGTTTCAGAATCATTATGCCAACGACTATTATGCCCAAAACGACCATTATGCCAAACGACCGTTATGCCAAACGACTTTATGTCAAATGACCAACCACCGTGTTCGCGTAACTGCAACTCTATTTGATGAGATATTCTCGTTTTAATCCAACTCTGATCCATATCAGTGTGATATTCATAAACTGTGGAGTGACTGTACATCTGAATCATATCATCATTTTTTCATTTTTTGTTTTCAAATTTATCTAAAAAAGTGGTGTATCGAAAAGTTGCAGATCTTGTTAAATTCTACAACTTTGCTCAAGACAGCACGCCGTTAACTTTAAGAAAATGTGAGTTACAAGCGAATTTCTAGTTTTTTAAAGTGTATTTTTGAAGTGTTTCTTTAAGTTTATTTCTTATTTTGAAGTGAATAACACCGCAAGCGCATGACAGCTCACCATAGTAGCATGTCCGAAAGAACTTGAAACTATTGAGAACCAGAGCTACAGGTCCAAAGCCCTGATAAAGGTGGATGGTTTGTGATGGCTATGACCGTGCTCATCATGTAAAGAACAAGCGGACGATGCTGTATCGTGTCAGCATCGAGGAGGCAGCCCCTCTAGCACGATGTTGGTAGCGCAACCCTGGATAGGTGGCCTATCGAAGACTCTTCACCAACCAAGAAAGGCAAAAGTAAAGCGAACGGATTGATTTTACGGCAACAGACCCGGCAACCAATAAAGGACAACGATTGGAAAGTTGGATCTTGGAACGTGAGAACTTTGAATGAACCCGCGCGTGTTAGGCTCCTGGCTCGTGAACTGTGGAATATCGGCGTGAACGTGGAAATTATCCAGGAAATACGCTGGCCGAGAACCGGAGAACGAGAACTCCGAGCGGTGGACCCCATCGCCAACACTTCATTTGAGTACCATATATACTACAGCGGTGGCGACAGAGCAGAACGTGGAGTTGGCTTCATAATGATTGGGAAGCAGATGAAGCGAATTATTCGGTGGAAACCGGTAAACTACCGAATCTGTGTGTTGAGAATAAAGGGCAAATTCTTGAACTACAGCCTGATCAGCATATATGCGCAAACTAACGATAAGCCCGATGACATGAAGGATGAGTTCTATGAGAACCGCTGGTGATTCAAATACAAATAATACTCATTTATTGAAAGTACTGTGGATCGCAAAAATGATTCATATTGTATGATATTTTTTTATTTCTTTATTTGTTTTATTTTATATATGATATAGAATAGAAATTCAATATATTTTTCGTGAATTTTGTGCAAATCGTTCAACTTCAAACAATTGTCCGGATTTCGATTCAATAGTGTCCGGATTTAAAGACACAACTAACTTCAGGTGTCCGGATTTAAGGGCAAGACATGCTTCATTATTTTTAACGATTTTTGTGATAAAATCGTAATTTTCAAGAAAAAAGAAGTTGTCTTTTTAGTAACAGAACTTTTGATTGTTTACCCATAATTCTCATTGAAAAGAGTATTTGAACATTGAACGCTGCTTAAGTGTCCGGGTATTGATGCATCACGGTAAACAATAATATTCTGGGATATCTGTTAAGAGACGAATGATTGCAACCTACTTGATTATGAAGAGTTGACGGTCCATTCACAGATCTCTGAGTGTCTTAACGGGCTTCTGAGGATACGGACTGATCTCTGCAATCTTTTTCGGACTCTCATGGACCTTCGCGAAGCTTAATGGATCTTCGCAGACCCTCACTAACCTGCGTGGAATTTCTCAAATCTTCATCTTCGATAACCCATGTTAACTTTCGCAGAAATTCACAAACCCTTGCGAACCAAAACTCTCTTGATAAAGTAAAACCAAAACTCGCCAGTTTTCACGATTTGTCGTAGTTCTTTCAGCCCTCTCCGACTTTTTTGCAGACTTTCTCAGATCTTCATGACCCTTCGTAGATTTTTGCGAGCATTAGCAAACCTTTGTGAACTTCACGGTCCTTTGCAAACCTTCGCAGATTTTCACAGATCTGTTTAGACCTTAAAGACAATCTCTCTTATTTTATTTGAAACAGTTGAGGGAGTTTGAGTCATTTTAACCCGATATGACCCAGTCATTCACCGGAATAACTCCAAAACGGCGGAAATTTCCAAGAACTCCAATCATTCTCGGAAAAACTATTGTCGGGGAGTTCCCTTCGCCCGATCTCCACCACGTATTTTGGAGTTCATGCCCACAGTAGAAACCTTTCTAAAGGAAGAGATGGAGAGTATTGGTGTAGGGGTGATGCTTCTTTCATGCGTCCAGATAATAAAATAGCAGCACATACACTACTAGCATTGGTATTAGCATTAAGCAATTCGCACAATTTCGTAGGTGGTACAGTCCTAGACCGTTGTGTGAGGGTTGCCTCCTTCCCGTCCGTTACCAAAGCCAAAGATTCGGGATCAATCCCAGACAACCAAAATATACGTATAACGAAATCACTTGGAGGCTTTGTATGTGCAAAATTTGAATCTATGACAAAAGGTCGAAGGACATAAGGTCGAAGGACATAAGGTCGAATGACAAAAGGTCGAATGACAGAAGGTCGAATGGACAAAAGGTCGAAGGGACAAAAGGTCGAATGGACAAAAGGTCGAACGGACAAAAGGCCGAATGGACAAAAGGTCGAAAGGACAAAAGGTCGAATGACGAAAAGGTCGAATGGACAAAAAGTTGAATGACAAAAAAGATCGAATGACAAAAAAGGTCGAATGGACAAAGGTTGAATGACAAAAAAGGTCGAATGGACAACAATTAAGGAAGAACAAAAGGCTATACTCCTTTAGATAAAAAAGCAAGTTATCACAAGCGCTACAGCTAAAATAGACGCGAAGAAAACGCGCATATTTTCAGAAAAACCATACTAAGGGAGGTTCAATTTCGAATGGTCAACGATCTTGTCGGGGTGAAATTTTGTTGGACTTTTCAGGTCGTAGTGGATCCAGAGTTACTGTGTACGTGTTGTAGCCTTATGTGCAAGAGCCACATTCCTTTCATGCTCACCCGTGCACTGTACATTTTGAGACCTATGTTAGTGTTCCTCACTTTTTTAGGGTAATTTCTCAATGCGTCTCCGCTTCGTCACATGCGTTGTTCAAAAACAGCACGTGCTAGCACAATAATAGACGTGAAAACAAAATTTTAAAACTAGAAACGAAATTGAAGCTTCCGAGTCGCGCGTCTTCGACCGTATCATGTAGATCATCTAGACACCTGCATAATAAGGTAAAAATAGCTGTAGAGACTCTTCGTTACTGAGCAGTTGTTTTACAACTTGGATACCGATGGCGAGGGTAGCACCGAGCAACGCATGTGTTGAATCTTCCCTAGCGTGCACTTTCAGAATATTTGTGAACCTAGCGCAGCACACTACTATTCTGATGTGTTGAAAGGCGGTTTGGTTGGAGACTCGTAAGTTTATTTATGTTCTCCTGGTAATTATGTGATTCTAAGTGCATCGAGGTGCATGCCACTCCATGTGCTATGTGTTGGGATGCCAAGTGCTGGAATGCAGTAACTGCAGCTGTTATTTAGATTATACTGGAATTTTTCTTCTAACGGTTCGGGTTGCAGATCATCTCCTAATAAAAAGCATGATGCACAAATGCAAAAATGATCAAATTATCAGAAAAACTCTCAGTAAATGCCTAGTGTAGCTGAGAAGCAGACTCTACCCAAGTTGGGACCTAATTCCAGAAAAAGGATGATTATTATTCCCTGATGCTAATTTAAATCAGTCGAGAACAACAATCAGATAAAACTCCAATGCATAGCCCTAAAACAGCAAAACTTCAAAAGAGGGAAAATCCAAGCATGAAGAACAGCCGATATTAATAAGAAGGCAACATATCAACCGAAAAAAAAAATACAGGCAAGATGTAAAAGTAAAATCTAAGAACAGTCAATGTATTAAAGAAGGAATAATCGTCGATACAAGTGCCTACAACAGTATAAAATCACTATAATGTCTAACTCCAAAAGAACAGCCAAATTTTTAAAGAAGGACAAATCTCTATTGGGAATGAATCAAATAAAAAGCTAATAATAATTACTTTGTGCTTTGGAGTATGAAAATAATAACAACCGACATTCAGAAAATGAATCTTTTGTTTGGAAAATAATAGCATTAATACAAATTATTGCTTCGAATGATAGTTCTGAAGAACAGCTATCATTTAAAAGAAGGAAAAACTTCAGATGAGAAGGGAGGAATTTGTGATTAAAATGTTAGCAACTGTGTGTACGATATTCCTTTCAACCGTACCATTTGGACCTTTCGTCCATTCGACCTTTTGTCCATTCGACCTTTTGTCCATTCGACCTTTTTTTCATTCGACTTTTTGTCATTCGACCTTATGTCCTTCGACCTTTTGTCCTACAACCGCAAAATTTCACTCATAAGATGTCGCGAAAAGGCCTTCTACGTACAAAAGTGGAGGCGATATGCGTGCATATATTATGTGATGAATAATAACATACAATGTGAGTGTATAAATATCCTACCGAACTAACCTGTGATCTTATGCAACTTATTTTATGATAACAAATGTTGATTTGACAGCGATTGATTCGATTTACTTTGTACGAGTGTAGGAGACGAAACAAAATGTGCAAATGAACTCAGAAAAAAAGTGTTTTATGCGAGGAAACTCATGAATCTGACGAGTTTAACCACGTTTTTTTGCGGGTTTATGTAATTAGTATGAATAAACGAGTTGTAACGTGTACTTTCATGCGATTTCAGGTTGTCTGGGATCTCTGACTCTTAGATAAAATTGATGCAACATTCGAGATCTTTTCTGGCTACGTCCTTGTAAATGTTGGGGGAAATGGGAAGGAATGAATTATTGAACACCTACTTAAGACAGAATCCGATAACTAGAGATCTTACTCCCGAAATGACCACTATAGTGTCCAAAATGATTAAGGTGATATGTTCTGTCATGTTGATCAATATTACATTGATTTTTCAATGTTTATGATGAGGGTTCTTGTACTTTTTCGTGTCATTATTCCCATTTCGAAAAACCCTAGGTACCCCAACAAATTTGGACCTCAAACTGGAATCATCATACACTTCAATGTTCTTAATGCATGAATCAAAAATAGAAGTCAATTGTGATTTTTTATTTAAAAAAATCACTAAAATCGATCGAGTGATAACGAAACTGAAAAAAATCCTAGCTTTGATGTTAGAACCCAGTTCTGCAAAGGTTAGAAAAAAACTCCTAGTAACCTTCTCCCAAAATTGTAGTAAAATTTCGGTCTTGTTTGTCACATATCTTTCCTTCCGAAGCAATCACATGCGAGATTGTTGGCTTGTTCTGAGGCGTACTCTTGATACCATGGTGAGGAGTAGTTTGTACGTGCCAAAAATACTTCCAAAGCTCCGAAGCAGCATACCTTCATGATGCATTGATAATTATGCAAATGAAGTTAGCAAGTAGATGGTTGATTCACCGATCGCCCCAGTAAGTTACTTTATGGAGATATTGAGTCGAAAGTTTAGTTATCTATCACGTCTCCAGAAAGTGAAACAAACAAAACTGCATCCCGGTTGGATGTAAAGCTGGCTAAAACCATCGAGTAAGTGTAGCCCAGAAAACGGCAAACGGTTCAATTCGCATGCTTTCGGTGAGAAACAAATTCTTCATTAGCATATTGGATTATTTATTGCCGCACAAGATAAACAGCAGTAACAGAAACGCTTTTTACCGCGCCACCCAACGCCACCAAAGACGACTACGACGACGACGAGATCGGTTTTGCCTTTCCAATGTGATTCCTTTTTTATTTGCACCAAACAGTTTCCATTTCCAGCTTCAGTCTGTGGGTTTTTTGTCTGTCGGTTGCCGTTTGCTCCTTTTTATGCGCTCAATTTGCATCGTGTTCCCTTTGGATTGTGAAACACTATCTTTTTTTTTTTGTTGTTTAAGGAAAGCACTAGTTTTGCAGCTGGTTTGTTTTTGAGTAATGTTTTTATTGTTTGCCTCGGTCAGTCGGTCTATTTTTGTACTTAGTACTTGCCAGTATGCAATAAATATTCAATTGGATTCGTACAGTATTGAGCTTAGAGGAAAAAAAGCACATTTATCTACGAATTTTATGCGGATGAGAAACTCGTAACCAACAGAACGGGTTTCGTTCAACTCCCTAAACTAACCGCATCGAATATACCGTAAAAGGTGTGCAAAGCGTTTCTAAAATCAGTCGAAGCAATTAAGAGATACGACATTCGTCCCAGAACTTGTGCTCATCCAAGACCGACAATTCACCTGCACAAGACACAACTTACTGCAGATGATGAACCGTTCGCTCACAATCAGTTCTAGCTCTGGCATACCTCTAGCTTACACCAGCAAAAGCAGACCCACAGCATCTCGGTTTGGTTCGGCACAATTTTCAATTTAGATTAAACTTGCCTCAAAGTCTGTGTTCAATTAATTTTATCGGCTTATCTTTTCAATTTTCTGCCGGTGCCCTTTGAATAATTTATGCATGTCAAGGCAAGGCCTTGGGCCATATGCTTCGCTTTGGATTTTCCGTTAGTCACCATCAGTTAGGTGCTGATGCACCTTCGAGCAGGATAAAAGGATGTACTAACTCGACACAGAACATTTCTTACTGTTTTTTTTTGTTAATATTTTTAATTTCGAAATTTGAGTGCGAGTTCGATTATTGTCAGTTTAAACGTGTTATCGATCAATATGAACTGCTAATTGAAACAGAATCTTCGTCATTTTTAATTTTACTTTATTAGTAGATGAAAACCCGAATTTAGTACTATACCATTTAATTTCACTAGAGTTCATATCCTTTGACAGATACGTGTATTTCGACCTCAACTGTAAGGCGGTCTTCAGAGTTGTGTTTGATCCTTTGACCTTGACGCTCGCTCCTGCGGGGGCGTGCGAAGAGGGCAGGATCAAACATGTCGCATGTGGGCGAGTGATGAACACGTATTCGCCGTACAGTGCGATTATTGAATTATATGGCGATTCCGATTACATCAGGTATCGCATCACCAAAAATTGTTGACTCCCAGATCTCTACCTTATCCCGCTTACCCCAATATCCTTTCCATGGCAACTGTGGAGATGCAGAGGTATACTTGGTCTCTAGTAATAACGGTTATCTAACTAACATTTCTTCCCTTCCCCGATGACAATTTATGCTTTAGGTCATGTTATTGCTGTAGCCATTTATGAACATAAATTTGAGGTTCGCGAAACTTTATGTTGTATTCCAGAAAGAGAAAATTCTATTTATTATCATTAACAAACGGTAGAAAATTAGCGAAAGTCCAGGAGCTCTGATTGTGTTTTTAAATTAGCTAACCGATTCAAGCTATTCAACCATTTATCTATGATATGCTCTTCTGAATCAGATGAGTCATTACCCAAAACATTGAAACCAAATTCAACCGTCAAGTATGATTGATGGTCAGAAAAGGGCTTAATCGAACATAGCGTGTCCTGTCCCTCTACCGTGTCATGTTCATTAGACAGTCATAAATCACATTTCTTTCCACTACTGTCAAGTCTCCATGTCTCGAACCATACTCCATATGCTCATTCATCGGTTGGTGAAAATGTCGTCTGAGTCATAATTGCAAATTAAGTGCTAATTGAACGCACGAACACTCGTCCGACTTGAGTGCACTTATCATGTTTGTACGTTTGCATGTTTAAGTTTACTTTTTTGTTTGCAAATTAAACCATTGGAAAACATCCATTCCGTAAATTAAACTATTCCCCTCGATGACGTTTTCGGTATGGATTATCAGTAAGCTGAGATCTGCCGAGCGAACAAAACGCCCCCACTTGAAATATTAATATGCTCGCAGCTCTCCTCTCTAATGCGACGCGAAATGAAAACGAACAAAAAATATTAATGTTAATTTGACGCATTAAACGGCACAGAGCAGCAAAGCACACTTTTCACAATCTACTTTTATCGCAATCTGCTTTAACTGCCTTTTTGCTGGCTCGAAGCAATTCCCGCAGGCACTCCAGAGGTAATCGTTCCAAGGTGAATTCGTTCCAGGCGCAATGCACGTGTGACTAATTTGGCAACAATTCACATTTTTCCTGATCGTTCTCGCGTCCCTTTCTCACTGTCCCCACCACCGCCATGCATTGGAGGTACGCTGTGCTAAAAAAAAATCCACCCTCTTAGCATAGGAGCATAATCCATACGATTCCTCTTTAAAACACGATGAACAAACCTAAAGCACACAGGCTCGAGTGCGCGAATCGAGTTTCCCTATTGGGAGGCACATCGAAAGTCAAGCAGGACATTTTTCATAAATCACGAACAAACTTTCATTCAGGCGTATTTGTAAATTTACTCAAGATTCTATTCGCTTTACAAACAATTTTGAAAAATATTCTGAAGCTCTCTCTCTATTATAATAATAATGAGTTATATAGATAATCCAATGTTGAAACATTGGAACAAATGTCGAATAAAATTATTATGAATCCTAGATAAAACCGTTGCAATCCACTATTGCAACGATAAACGCTTTATATATTTATGTTAAGTGAAGTCATATTCTGTGTTTTTTCTTTTATGAGCTGGTGGAATCAACTCACCTGTAAACATTTTGAACTGCTACGGTAATTGAAATGCAATGTTTTAAATAGCTTATTTAGTTTTACCAAATTAGGATGCTAGTGTTGCCTAACACAGAACACATAAAAATGATACAAAACATATCTTTCAGTTACTAGTGTAATAGAGTTACTTCTAAGTTTATAAGATATAATCGTCCTTTCGAAAACTTGCTCCTGTTTTATGCAAATCAGTTTGCTGTCGCTATATGGAAAGTTGTATGCTATTTGTCCCAAGCAGCTGTTAATATTCGCAAAGAAGTGCATTCATATTTCACTTTGAAGAGGGCAGCTAGTTTGCTGGTTCAACGTCGAATCGCCTCCTTATGAAAACAAAACGGTTTGATGTACGCACAAACGTGAGGTAAGACGAACGTGCTAATAAAATATTTTACAATAACTAATAAGGAATACCGATTACATATTCAGATCTTTCTTTCCTTAGGTTATTGAATGATTCATATGCATGAACATAGCATATTACTTAGCATTTTCCATTCATTTTGTACCAAGGGCCCCCCTCAAGAGTTCAGACCCGGGCCCACCGAAGCCCAAATCCGGCACTGCTTGGTACAAAATGAGTGGAAAATGCTAAAGTAATATGAAAATGAAGTATTCGGAAAAAAAAATTTATACTACACGAATTATACTATAACCACATCACTTCGTGAATGTTCTGAAAATAAATCATATGTATCAATTAATTGAAAAGTCTTACACAATAGATGTTAAGATTGAATTTCAACTGAATCATTCTCAATCAAATTAAAAAACATTCCTTTTCCAATCAAGACATTATGATTATCGAGATTTGGATAACAATAATAAAAATGAACTAATATTTTTTCAATTTTATTTAATGAACTTGAATGTCACTTGTTATTGAAGAAATAAGCGAAATGGTTAGCTTTGGTATTATATCATGAGGTAATTTCTGATTCTTTACCTTTATAGTTAGAAAAAAAAAGATCATATCGTGACTCGATTAAACTATAATCTTTGAAATACTCAATTTGTTTTGCGTAACGCTAAAACAACAAACAATTATCAAGCTTTGTTTCAATCAGAAATTAAACTAGTCTTACTCAAAGTTGCAATTGCAATTTGCTTGCAAGGAGCAATTGCTTTCAGAAAAACACATGAGCATCACTCGCGGTGTAATAACAACTAGCTACATAAGCTCATGTTTAAGTTCCTTACTTTATAATTACTGTTCGAGATATTGACAACAGTTTGGAAAAACTATGCTCGCTTAGACAACCTGCAGATGGTGCTAAAGTTTCTGTAAATAGCTCTCGAGCAGAAATTTTGCAAAGACCATAGCAAAATAACCTTGATATTTTACTCACTGGGGCTAGTAATTTAGGGATCGGTTCAAATTTACTTGTATTTAAATTCTGTAGATTTCAGTCAAAACTAAGGTCAATTTTAAACTTTTAGTAAAAATTGCAATATTTAAACAAAACCATGAAAATAATAATGCAAAATTTAAAAAACAGACACAAATGGAAAAGAGTAACAGTAAAATATGGAAACATCAAATGTTTGATGTTCGATGTGTTTGATAAGTTGGTAGTTTTAGTACTCTGACAGTAAAATCAAGAAAATGTAAGAATTACCGAGTATCTTCGATTTTACAGGATCATTCCATGGACATAGAGCACTGTAATTTAATCCAAAAGGCTGTTACTTGCTTTATATTAACCCTAGAAGATTTTCAAAGTTTTTGAATGTTCCCAACTAACATAAGTAGCTGAACAATAGTTTATTCAATTGAAGTATGCTATAGAGTGATTTGTTCAACTGTTATTCAGCAAAAATGTTTGTTGGGTTTTCATTGGATCAAGGTTTTTTTTCCCAGCCTTGTTTCTGAAAGCAGTCTCGATGATATTATCAAACAAAACATTAATGCTGCTAGTATTCAATCTACGTAGGTGATATTTTTTCCATACATTTTGTGTGGGCGGATTTGGGTCACAAAACGGGATTTCCACAGATTTTAGTATGAAAAATAGCTAAAAAAGTGAAAAAACAAAATCAAAATTTCACCGATAGAATACTTTGAAACCCTCCGATTATGAAAATGTGGACCAAATCCTGATCTTAAGCGAGAAAAAATCCGATGTACATTCGATTTTTATAATCAGCTGGTTCAGACATAGCGTGTACCGTATCTACGCTAACGCTAACCTGGATGGTTTTTATTGCTGAATAGAAGGATTTTCACTAAAACTGAAAAATACAGATGAAAATCGTATGAAATTTAATGCTAACCATAAAACGATATCTCCGATGCATTTTAAATTAAAGATCATTAATGTAAAGAATAATTCATCTTTCACTTTTGTTCAATTCTCGGGGGGCCCCCTCAATCGGAGGGCCCGGGGCATTTGCCCCCTCGGTACCCCCCCAAATCCGGGCCTGGTACCAAGGGCCCCCCTCAAGAGTTCAGACCCGGGCCCACCGAAGCCCAAATCCGGCACTGTTGATGAGGTGTAAATGTAACTCATTTTTTTTATCGAAAATTGAATACGACCCGTCACAGATCTATAAGTGTCTTCATGGGCTTCTGAGTACTTTCAAGGTTACGGATTGATCTCTACAATCTTTTTAGGACCCTCGTGAACCTTCGAGAAGCTTAATGGATCTTCGTAGACCATTGTAAAACCTTCGTGGAATTTCGAAAATTTTCGCGGTTCTTCAACAATTTATGGGGACTTTTACAGACTATGTGGACTTTCGCAGATCTCCTTTGAGGAACCATGTAGCTTCTTGGTGAACTTGAAATCACCATCGCCAGCTTCACGATCTTTCGTAGTTCTGAACAGCCTTTTACGAAGTTTGTAATAATTTCGATATTAAATCGGTAGTTCTATGATAATAAATCTTCGAGCTGTTTAGTAGAATACCTATAAGTAGATGAAAAAACGGAATCTAGTACTATACCATTTAATTCCACTAGAGTTTGTATCCTTTGACAGATACGCGTATTTCGACCTCAACTGTAAGGCCAGTCGAGTCGATACTGAAGACGGCCTTACAGTTGAGGTCGAAATATGCGTATCTGTCAAAGGATGCACACTCTAGTAGAATTAAATGGTATAGTAGGGGAAGCTGGTCCGATTCGGACCCTGTTCTAATTCGAAACCATCAAGCATTTCTCAATACTGGCGCTACCGTAATTTCGGGTGAAATTGATCATTTTTCACGGTTTTTCTTGTCCTTTTTCTATAATGTTGACAATGCCAAACAATTGAATGCAGGAAAACAAGTACGAAGGTGAGCCTCAGTGACTCATGTACCGACAGTTTCTTAAAAATGTCATTTTAGTGCTAAGAAATATCTCTAAAATAAAAAATCGGTGAATCTCATTTCGGGGTGAAATTGATCACTTGTCAATGCGATTATTGTTAGTTTTCAAACCAACTCTATATAATAAGGTCCCTGAATCCGAATATGCTTGCTAAATTCTTAACAATACAATAATTATAGAAATAATGAATAGTTAAATTTCAAGAATTACGCGAAGAACGCCTAAATGTATGCAATTTCCTAGGGAATTTCTCGATATCTAACAGAAATTCAATTATTTTCACCAAATGACCAAATTGGTGCGAGTTATTCAGGTTTATACCATGTTCATATCATTTTTTAGAACTAGAAGTTTATGATTTTTTTTTTATTTTTTTTATTTTTTTTTTTTTTTTTTATTTCTTTATTAGTATCATTCTAAACATTACATTCATTTCTTATATCTAGGTGTTCTGTGTTATTTGACAACACTATCGTCCTAATTTGGTAAAACAAATTTAAGATTTAATTAACATTTTGTTAACAACATATTACATTTCATTTGCCGTAGCAGTTCAGTTTTTTTTTTACAGGTGAGTTGATTTCACCTGCTTATAAGAGAAAAAAAATGTTTTTAATATACTTAACCTAACTTAACCTAAACATATAACGCATTAATCGTGGCAATAGAAGATTGTAACGATTTTTGCCTGAAATTATTAATTATTTTATTTGACATTTGTTCCAATGTTTCAACATTGGATATTCTATGTAACTCATTGGTACTATACCAGGGAGGCAGCCTCAGAATCCTTTTCAAAATTTTATTTTGAATTCTCTGCAGAGCTTTCTTCCTGGTATTACAACAGCTAGTCCATATTGGTACAGCATACAACATGGCTGGCCTGAAAATTTGTTTGAATATCAACAGCTTGTTCTTAAGACAAAGTTTTGATTTGCTATTAATAAGGGGGATAGAGACATTTACATATTTATTACATTTAGCTTGAATGCCCTTGAAATGCTTTTGAAAGTTAAATTCTTATCTAGCATGAGCCCTAGATACTTAACTTCATCTGACCAATTTATTGGAACCCCTCTCATCGTGACAACATGTCTACTTGAAGGTTTCAAATAAAGAGCTTTTGGTTTATGTGGGAATATTATTAGTTGAGTTTTGGAAGCATTAGGAGAAATCTTCCATTTTTGCAAGTATGAAGAAAAAATATCCAAACTTTTTTGCAATCGACTACAGATGACACGCAGGCTTCGTCCTTTGGCGGAGAGGCCTGTGTCATCCGCAAATAAAGATTTTTGACATCCCTGGGGTAGCTCAGGTAAGTCAGATGTGAAATATTGTATAATATTGGTCCCAAAATGCTGCCTTGAGGAAACACCAGCTCTTACAGGAAGTCTTTCAGATCTGGAGTTCTGATAATTAACCTGAAGTGTACGATTTGACAGATAACTTTGAATTATTCTAACAATGTATGTTGGAAAATTAAAGTTTTTCAATTTTACAATCAAACCTTCATGCCAAACACTGTCGAATGCTTTTTCTATGTCTAGAAGAGCAAGACCAGTAGAGTAGCCTTCAGATTTGTTGGAACGGATCAAATTTGTTACACGTAAAAGTTGATGAGTGGTCGAATGTCCATGGCGGAATCCGAACTGTTCATTGGCAAAAATTGAATTTTCGTTGATGTGGGCCATCATTCTGTTCAAAATAACCTTTTCAAAAAGTTTACTGATGGAGGAAAGCAAACTGATTGGACGATAGCTAGAAGCTTCTGCAGGATTTTTGTCTGGTTTTAAAATTGGAACAACCTTAGCATTTTTCCATTTGTCAGGAAAATATGCTAATTGAAAACATTTGTTAAATATATCAACTAAAAATGATAAGCTACTTTCTGGAAGTTTCTTGATGAGGATGTAGAAAATTCCATCATCGCCAGGAGCTTCCATGTTTTTGAATTTTTTAATAATAGTTCTCACTTCTTCCAAATCAGTCTCCCAGGCATTTTCGAAAAACGTGCTCTTTGATTGAGAATATTTTCGAACTCCTGAGTAACTTCATTTTCAATTGGACTAGTTGTTCCTAAATTAAAATTGTGCGCAACTTTCAAACTGCCATAGCAAGTTTTTGAGCTTTTTCGCAACTAGTTAGTAATAATTTGTTTTCCTCTTTCAATGCCGGTATTGGCTTCTGAGGTTTTTTTCAAGATTTTCGATAATTTCCAAAAGGGCTTAGAGCCAGGGTCCAATTGAGAAATTTTATTTTTCAAAATTTTTGTTTCTTAATTGAGCAAAACGTTTTCTTGATTTCTTTCTGCAAATCCTGCCATATAATTTTCATTGCAGGATCGCGAGTGCGTTGAAATTGCCTTCTCCTCACGTTTTTAAGACGGATCAAGAGTTTAAGATCATCGTCTATAATCACGGATTCAAATTTTACTTCACATTTTGGGAATTGCAATGCTCCGGGCTTCAACAATGGAATTTGTTAAAGTTTCAAGAGCATTGTCAATATCAAGTTTAGTTTCTAAAGAAATGTTAACATCAAGATTGGAGTCAACATACGTTTTATATATATTCCAGTCGGCTCAAAAATAATTGAAAGTGGAGCTGATAGGATTGAGAATCGCTTCATGGGATATTTGAAATGTAAACAGGACATGATCAGAATCAAAATCAGCATGAGTAATCAGTTGGCTACAAAGATGACTAGAGTCGGTTAAGACCAAATCAATCGTAGATGGGATTTCTAGAAGAGGAAAAACATGTGGGGCTATCAGGGTATTGAATTGAGAAATATCCTGAAGAGCACTCATTCAAATAAAATTCTGCCGTTGGAATTACTTTGAGAATTATTCCATGACCGATGTTTGGCATTAAAGTCACCAATGACAAAAAATTTTGACTTATTGCGAGTCAATTTACGCAAGTCAGTTTGGAAGCAAATTAACTTGCTGCCCCAGAGCATTGAAAGGCAAATAGGCAGCTATGAAAGTATATTTACCAACTGTGTTTCAACAGAAACAACCTAAAGTTTCAAAAACTTTAGTTTCAAATGATGAAAACAGTTGATGTTTTTATACGCCGTATGAATGATGATTGCAACTCCCCCACATGCCCCATCAAGTCGATCATTACGATAAACAAAAAAGTTTAGGATCTCTTTTGAGTTTAGATCCAGGTTTTTAAATACGTTTCGGTAATAACTGCTATATGCACGTTATTAACCGTAAGAAAATTAAACAGCTCGTCCTCTTTACCATTCAGAGAACGAGCATTCCAATTTAAAATATTTAAATTATTATTTGGATCCATTAGAAAAACGTAAGTCAACAACAATTTGATTTGTATATTTTACACCTACTTGGACTGCTTCAGTCATAGTGGTGGGCTTTGAACATTGCATCATCATTAGATTCAATTGTTCAGTTAGAAAATTAAAATCAGAGGCAGACCATGTCATGTGATTTCCCATTGGAATTTCCAGTAGAGCGAAGAAGCGGAGTTACCTTGTGGCGGTAGGGTTTTTTCCATTTTGATTTGAAACAAGTAGAATGGGTACCCATGGATCGAACAGGGAGGAGTTCGAATTTCCTGCTACGATATCGGCAAAGGATTTACCGTGGGTAGATACATTCGAAATTGAAAGATTCGAACGGCTACCCGACGGATTAAAATTAGTTTGTGAATGAAGCATGATTATGATCTTCCTGATGGGGTATGATTCATGATCAAAGCGATCGTTAACTGAAAAATGAGTATTTGTTCGATATTCTATCAGGGAAATTCCGTAACGTAACGGATATTATCTTTCATCTGCCTGGCACGAAGCCTCAATGACCTTTTTGCGTGAAGGACAATTTCCAAAAATTGGACTTATGGTTAGCCCCGCAATACAACATATGAATTTGGTGGGTATCTTCCTTCACTGGACCAGACGTCTTTTGGCGGGAGAAGAAACCTCGCGCCGAAATCATGCATTTAGCATCCATGCGACAATTTTTTTGTACCACTGACCCCACTTTTGGCACCGACGGCCACTGAGTGGGTGTTCTGGTAATTTCGCTCCAGGTTTTTGGAAATGTTCCCATGTTCACCACGGACATCGAACATAAGTTTTGCTTTTTCTAAAGCTTTAATATTATTAGACTCGTTGTCTGTTAGAAGTGAACGTAAAGTAAATGGATTCTTGAGAAAGCCTCTTTCCGAACAATGCCAGATTGCCGGTTCTCTTTTTCATAATGATACTTGGACTTGGAGAAAATCCAAGTAAAATCATTTATTTCTTTTTTTTGATCTCGTTCAGGTGTGACGTTTCAAGAAACTTTGTACAAACGTTTCAGTTTGTCGTCCATATGTAAAAAATTTGTGCTTGCTTCTCTTCAGATTGATCGTGAGAAGGAAGATCACGCATCTTTAAGAGTCTGCGGCAAAAACGCGACAGTCTCCTTTCTTTGCGATTTGGAAGGAAACCTTGATTCCCCTAATGGAGTTCAAGATCTCCTGCCTAAATCCCCCAAATTCGGAACAACTGACCACGATAGGCGGCACTCTTTGTTTCCTCACTTGAATCAAAGAGCCTGGGCTAGAGGCTGTTTCGATTTGGTGTTCGGAAAATTTGTCTAGAGCATCGAACTGATTGCTCATTTCGATACAATTATTCATTTCACCCTTGGAAGAAACTTCGCATTCCGGGGAAGCGTCCTTTCTTTCATTCTTGCCACGTGTAGTGACAAGTTTTTAAAACCCACTTTTTTGAAGGAAGTAGTGAATCAGAGATTCACCCTTCCTTTTGTTGTGTTGATACCATGTTTAATTAATAAACGAAAGAAGACGTGACCTTCGAAAAGGTTTTTTCCCAAGACGGTGTCCAAGTAGGGATTACCACCGCTAGCTTTCGCCAACGGATCCAACGAAAAATCGAAGGCACGGGTCCAAACAAGGATCGTAAAGGATCAATAGTAGAAAAAATAGTACTGAAAAGTATTGTTTTAGTAGCACTGAAAAGTACCGTTTTTTATTTTAGCACTGAAAAGTACTGTTTTTGTTAGCACTGAAAAGTACTATTTTATTGCTTTAGGTAGTTTTTAAGAAAACTTCCAAGAGCAGAGAGAATTCGTGTACGCACAGCACGAAGGTACGATGCGCACTGAGAAGTTTATGAATGTTTGTCAATATTGCACCGCACATTGATTTTGGGGTTTTACATTATTTTCATAGAAATAAACATATTTTAACGCAAAAAACTTAACAACACACAATTCAACAATAGTTACAACAAACAACGTTCATTCACTGCAGGTAAAATTGATATTTGTGCTCCATTAGGAAGAAATAAAATCGAGTGGACACGGTGATCAATTTCACCCTACTGATCAATTTCACCCGAATTTACGGTACTGGTAAAAATTGTGTGTACCGTTTTTCTACCCACCGTCTGGCCAGGATCTAACACAATACATTTGACGCCTTCAGTTTAATTCGTTTGATTTTTATATTAGTTTGTTGTTTTGAAGTGCTCTAGTGTGCTATCGGTTGGCATTATTTCCAAGCTTCTGTATTTGACAATATTTCTCATATCTTTCTGTGTTATTTTTAAATCAAATCCCCCAAGCCAAAGCTTTATCTGATCATATGGTTTCGATATGACTATGCACTGCCTGTGCTGAAACACTTTGAAAATCTTGAAATGTATCCGGACCTTTTGATATGGTTCATCTACGGACCTCTTGATTTTCAACGAGCAGTCAGTCTATTTCATAAGCTCTATTTCGTGAAAGTCTTCTCGACTTGTTCGAAAATCACAAAAGTTGTAATATTGATGGATGGTGCCTTTGTTTCTGTTGCGGTCAAGAAAAGTCTACGAAAAAATTAAGAAATACGGTAGACCACAAAAAACGAATTCAATAAATCAGCTAGCTACTTGAAAAGCATCTCCATTAATACCACAGGCCTATTTTCGATACTGCTTTCCATTTTTTTATTTAACTAAACGATTACAAAAAAACCGTTTACGAGTGCTGAAAGCCAATACCATCAACTTTCCCTTACCCGATAGTAATGCCATTTCAACTTGAAAATTTGAAGTTTGGCTTCATTTTATAATCCTTTCAATATAGCGTACTTTGACCCGGAAAACGTATGTTAAAACTTCTCCAACTTGATGTGCCCGAGACACGCTATTTCGTTTAGTTTCCCGAACAAGTTCACCATTTTAAACCCGATATTTTCATGCCATGATACAATATGTTAAAATTTTACTGGCGTTCTAAGCAAAAATGGCTTTTTCCAATGAATTTTGTTAAAATAACAAAAAGCTCCACAATTGAAATAAATATGAGTTCTTCATCTCGGTCATCATTCATATACGCATGGTCAGTTTAAAATAAAATGAAGGATATTTCACTGTACTCATTTTTGAATCAGCATCAGATTTCTTACATGTTTTTCAATGAAATTCACATTTACTTGAGCTAGTTCTGACTTGAATAAAATTGGAATTTTTCACGCATTGAGTTGAGTTTTTTATGCTAGCGATTATAAAAGAAGTTCAACGACCTTTGATACCAAACAAATCGGGAGTTATATTTAATAGCTACCATAGCAAAAAACGATAAAATATAGGGTGGTCCGAATCAGAACATGGGAGGTCCAAATTGGAACAGGGGTTTGGTCCAAATCGGACCTTTTGGGATTTTGTTCAAACATATCTAACCATGTCCTGGGTAGGAGATATCACCAAAAACTTCTGAGAGAAATAGTGGCACGGCACTAAATCAGTTGTTTCAATTAAAACATGAAAACCATCTTCATTGCCGTCCATCGTGCGGGAAAGCATATGGCCAAAAAAAACTGTGTTACTTAGCGTCCGAATTGGAACCACGTTCCCGCCTACTTAACTCGTTTTTTTTTCAGTCTACTGTAGTTCTATATTATTAGGAAAATATAATGCACCTAATATCGAATTTTGTAGGAGATTGCAAAGCAATATTTACAAGATTCGAATAAATCTTTAGAAAATTCGTGCTATGTTTGAACAAAATGTAAGAAACTGTGTTTGCTTACTTGGTGGATTGAAGTTATAAATATATTAAAAAACTATAGTTTAAACGGATTCAGTAGCCCCAATTTAATGGAGACGCATAATTTGGGACCTTCTTTGGCCGAGTGGTTAGAGTCCGCGGCTACAAAGCAAAGCCATGCTGAAGGTGTCTGTGTTCGATTTCCGGTCGATCCAGGATCTTTTCGTTATGGAAATTTCCTTGACTTCCCTGGGCATAGAGTATAATCGTACCTGCCACACGATATACGAATGCGAAAAATGGCAATTTATGCAAAGAAAGCTTTCAGTTGGAGTTTCTCTGGAAGTTGCCATAGGAACACTAAGCTGAGAAGCCGGATCTGTCCCAGTGGGGACGTTAATGCCAAGAAGAGAACAGAAGCATAATTTGGTCTTTGAGACACACGGAAAGTTTTTTTTTGTTCAACTGTGAAATTCAGTGCTTTGAATCTAGGTTTATTTAAAATAGAACGCATGTGCTCTATTGTCTCCCAATGAAGAATGGATACTACGTTCAGAATGCGCAGGCAACTGCATATTGACGAGTTGCATTATTGATTTTGAAAAAAAAAGAAAGTCAAGTTACAGCATTTGTTACAGCCATTACTCTACTGCACTATGCTCAAAATAACCGCACTGCTCTATACCATTGAGCATCACACGAGACGAAGCGCCGTCATCGGATATCAATCTCACAACAGCTTTCCCCTCTAGCCGAAGGTGACGGCATGAATAGGATCACGTCTCAAGTGCATTTGCTGATGATGCGAAGGCGAAACTCCGATACAATCTAATTCAATTTCCTTCAGGTCATATCCGGATGATGTGACTTTCTGGCCGTCCATGTCGACAACGCGGTGCATGAAGACTTTCCCGGGATCTGCTGCTGCAGGGATATTGTGTCAAAACGGATTGCTTCATTTTGGGAGGAAGGTCTCAGTAGCGTAATGCGGTCAGCGCTGTTTTTGCGAACGTCGTCGACGCTATGAACACATTTGTCAAATTTCGGGCAACGGATGCCTCGTATATTGATTTCACGAGTTGTGTTTGCATTAACGGGAGACGCGTTTCTGCTGGGAGATAAAAACAGGTTGCACGCTTAACACTTTAGGTTGAATGTTTATGCAAAGATAACAAACGTTCTTCAATTGGTTTTAGGCGGTTAGAATTGATTTCGCGTGATTGAATGAGGAGAAGCGTGGTGTGTATGTAATAGGGAGAACAACTTGAACCTATCATTTCGAAATTATTGACTTTGGTAAAATTAATGCCACTGTGAAGTTTCGTAATACATATATGTTTTCTTGAATCTGTTTCCTAGTAACATTTCAAATGTAATATTCTTTTCTCATATCATAGGATTTTTTTTTTGTTTAATTTCTCTTATAAGTATCATTCGAAAACATAACATTCATTTCCTTTATCAAGGTGTTTTGTGTTATAAGACAACACTATCATCCTAATTTGAAAAAACAAATTTAAGATTTCATTAACATTTTGGTTAACAACATATTACATTTCATTTGCTGTAGCAGTTCAGATTTTTTTCAGATAAGTTGATTTCACCTGCTTATAAGAGAAAAAAAAAACGCTTTGAATATACTTAACCTAACTTTCCTAAACATATAGCGCATTGGTCGTGGCAATAGAAGATTGTAACGATTTTTGCCTGAAATAATTAATTATTTTATTTGACATTTGTTCGAATGTTCCAACATTGGTTATTCTATATTACTGATTGGTACTATGCCAGGGAGGAAGCTTCAAAATCATTTTCACAATTTTATTTTGAATTCTCTGCAGAGCTCCTGGTATTAAAACAGCTAGTCCATATTGGTACAGCATACAACATGGCTGGCCTGAAAATTTGTTTGAATATCAAAAGCTTGTTCTTAAGACAAAGTTTTGATTTTCTATTAATAAGGGGATAGAGGCATTTTACATATTCATTACATTTGGCTTGAATGTCCTCAATGTGATTTTTGAAAATTAAATTCTTATATAGCATGAACCCTAGATACTTAATTTCATCTGACCAATTTATTGGAACCCCTCTCATCGTGACAACATGTCTACTTGAAGGTTTGAAATAAAGAGCTTTTGGTTTATGTGGGAATATTATTAGTTGAGTTTTGGAAGCATTAGGAGAAATCTTCCATTTTTGCAAGTATGAAGAAAAAATATCCAAACTGTTTTGCAATCGACTACAGATGACACGCAAGCTTCTTTGGCGAAGAGGCCTGTG
>NW_018734729.1:0-37374 GCF_002204515.2 Aedes aegypti
TATATTTTTCACATATTATACTTATTTATTTACAGTGTAGATAAATATTCTGAACACTTGCGGCTTACGCTAACTTCAAATCCATCTAATAGGCATAAATATTATAAACATAAATAAAACGATTTTTTCAGCCAAAATGTTCTTCAGCTCTCATTGAAAATGTTAACAAGTTATCAGAATTCTTGCTTTATTATGCATGTTTGTAATGTTCAGAACTGGGTTGAAAAAAATTTGGAAAAAAATCGATTACAAAACGGTGAGAACAAAAAGTTCACCGCAAAACGGGGCTGACAAAATCGGATCAGTACTGTATTAAAAACACCGCTAGCGCATGACGGCACACCATAGTAGCATGTCCGAAAGAACTCGAAACTATTGAGAACCAGAGCTACAGGTCCAAAGCCCTGATAAAGGTGGATGGTTGTGATGGCTATGACCGTGGTCATCATGTAGAGAACAAACGGACAATGCTGTATCGTGTCAGAACCGAGGTGACAGAGCAGAACGTGGAGTTGGTTTCATAGTGATTGGGAAGCAGATGAAGCGAATTATTCGGTGGAAACCGGTAAGCGACCGAATCTGTGTGTTGAGAATGAGGGGCAAGTTCTTCAACTACAGCCTGATCAGCATATATGCGCCAACGAACGATAAGCTCAATGACATGAAGGATGAGTTCTATGAGAGCCTGGATAAGGCCTACGGAGAGTGCCCAAAACAAGATGTCAAGATAGTCATCGGCGACGCAAATGCGCAGATCGGGAAAGAAGATTTCTTCCGACCCGTCATTGGAACGGAAAGCCTTCATTCCGTTACCAATGATAATGGCCTGCGGCTAGTGACCTTTGCTGCTGCTAGAGGGATGGCAATCAGCAGAACCTACTTCGCACGAAAGAATATCCGCAAACACACCGCGTGACAACCGAGTGGCGATGATTGCTCCCACGTAGACCACGTGCTGGTTGATGGGCGACATTTCTCAGAAGTCATTGATGTCAGGACCTTCCGAGGCCCTAATATCGACTCAGATCATTATCTCGTTGTAGCTAAAATTCGGGCGCGGTTATCCAACGTCACGAGTTCCACAACAAACAGAACGCTGCGCTTCAATATACAACGCTTGTCGACTGATGTGGTAGCTGCGCAATACCGTCAGCAACTAGACGAACAGTTGGGAAGAATCAACGTTGCTGGAGACGTCGACAGCCTGTGGGACCCTATCCACGAAGCTGTGACAACAACGGCGTGGGAAGTGATCGGCACTGGTCAACGACGAAGACGAAACGACTGGTTCGATGAAGAGTGCCAGAGAATGACAGACATGAAGAATGTCGCCAGAAGCCTTATGCTTATGGCCGGTACCCGACAGAACAGAGAGTGGTACAGGGCAGCGAGAGCCGAAGAAAAGCGAATCCACCGCATAAAGAAAAGGCAGCACGAAGAAAGTGTGATAGCTGACGCTCAAGAAAGCATGAACCGGAATGATATGCGGAGATTCTATGCAACGGTCAATGGTGCGCGGCGCAATACCGTACCAGTGCCCGCCATGTGCAATGATCGAGAAGGGAATTTGCTGACCGATAAAACGGCGGTGGCTTCCAGGTGGAAGGAGCACTTTCAGCAATTGTTGAACGGTGAGAATGGAAATGTAGCGAGGAACAGGATGAACATAGATGATGACAATCAAGCTGTGAACCCACCAACCATAGGAGAGGTTTAAAAGGCTATCAGCGAGCTGAAGAACTGTAAGGCTGCTGGGAAGGACGAGATCCCGGTCGAGCTTCTCAAGCACGGAAGCGAGCAGCTTTACCAGTCGATCCACCGAGTACTTCTGAAGGTATGAGAGGACGAAGAATTGCCCACCGGCTGGTTGGATGGCCTCATCCGCCCTATCTACAAGAAAGGGCACAGATTGGAGTGTGCCAATAACAGAGGAATTACCCTGCTGAATTCGGCGTACAAAATTCTGTCGCGCATCCTGTTTAACAGACTGAGACCGCTCGAAGAGTCCTTTGTCGGCGAATACCAAGCTGGTTTTCGTGAGGGCCGTTCGACAACGGACCAGATGTTTAGCTTGCGAATGATCCTAGACAAATTCCGGGAGTATAACTTGCAGACTCACCATCTGTTTATTGATTTCAAGGCGGCGTACGACTCAGTGAAAAGAAATGAGCTTTGGCAGATAATGTCTGAAAATGGTTTTCCGGCGAACTAATTAGGCTGATACGTGCTACGCTGGATGGTTCGAATTCAAGTGTTCGGATCGCAGACGAGGTGTCAACCTTGTTCGTGACGTTAGACGGATTGAAGCAGGGAGACGCACTTTCGAATTTACTGTTCAACATTGCACTCGAGGGTGCTATTAGGAGATCTGGCGTGCAGAGATATGGCACTATTATCACAAGGTCGCACAAGCTCCTTAGCTTTGCGGACGATATAGATCTAATTGGAATCGATCGCAGGTCAGTGGAAGAGGCCTCTGTGCCTCTGAAGATGAAGACAGCGAGGATAGGCTTGACCATTAATTCTACCAAGACGAAGTACATGGTTGCAGGTAGAGATAGAGTCAGGCATGGTGGTGTAGGTGCTGAGGTAGTGTTTGATGGGGATGTGTTTGAAGTTGTTGAAGAATTTGTTTATTTTGGAACACTTGTGACATGTGACAATGACGTTTCCCGCGAAATGAAAAGACGTGTTACGGCTGCGAATAGGGCCTTTTACGGACTACGTAACCAGCTTAGGTCCCACAGCTTGCAAAGGAAACAAAATTCGCCCTGTATAAAACATTGATTCTTCCGGTGGCTCTCTACGGGCACGAAGCGTGGATGTTGAAAGAGTCAGACCGGAAAGCTCTCGGTGTTTTCGAGCGTAAAGTGCTGCGGGCAATACTCAGTGGGAAACTCGAAAATGGTGTGTGGCGCAGACGCATGAATCACGAGTTGTATCAAGTGTACAAAGATGCGAATATAATCAATCGTGTAAAATACGACAGACTTCAGTGGGCTGGTTACTTAGTGCGAATGTCGGAAGAAAGAATTGCGAAAATAATATTCAGCAGGGAACCAGGTAGAGGTCGGCGGCTTCGGGGAAGACCACGAATACGCTGGCTGTACACAGTGGAAGAGGATCTGGCGACCCTAAACGTTCGGGGCAACTAGAAAAGTTTCGCCCAAGGCCGACGAAGATGGAGCTCTACAATACGCCCGGCAATGGCGTGACGCTACGCTGTAGCCACCAAGGTATCAAGGTGGGTACTGTATTACAAATATTAAATTTCTTTACCTAATTTAGCTGTGAATCATTGAGTATAATGATAGAAAAAATAATATATCAATAACATTTTGTGTTTTGTTTCGTAACTAATATTCGAAACGATTAACGCGCAACTGTTCAGCAAGACTACAGCTAAGTGTCGCGGATTCCAAGCCCGCCAGTCGAGGATCATTTCAGGTTGGAGAATTCTTCTACTTTCGAGATCATAATTTTTCTTTGTCAATTGGCGAAGAATATTCTCAGTTTATCACTGTGGGAGTGCTAATTTGAACATTGAGCCTAGAAGCAAGTTCTGACCCAGTCATGCCAGAGAGGCAAAAGAAAAAGACGATACCAATTAAACACTTTCTAATTTTGTTTCCCTATGATCAATCAAATAATGCATCAGGTGAAAACACTCAAAATAATAGTAGTGTTTTATTTGAAAATTTTTGTTTATCAAATAATTTTATAAAAAAAATGGATTGTTTATACATTTATAGATTGGGTGAAAATTGTTGAAACCATGAGTAAAGAAAAGTTTGATTACTCAAAACACATTAGAAATTCAAATAATTACTATTATTTTGAGAAGTATCATATTATGTGATAATGAAATTGAGGATATTTGTAGTTCTCGGCAAAAATGTCATGCCAATTGCTTATAGCAAAACAAAGATGCAGCATGTTGAACATTTTGTTTGAAAATATATTTTCACTACTATTATTCTGAACACAATTGTAGGTGCTACAGATGTTAAAATGCCTTGAGATTATTTAGTCTCAATGTAAGTCTAGAGTTAAAAACCATTAGAAGCGATATAAGGTCTACAAAATTGGTCTACATGATATATAACATATAGTACGGTATATAAAAACTTATTCGTAAAAATTCTCGATTTAATAAAAAAAACCTAGCCCAACCCTTTACTTCGCACATTAACTTAAAATATGGTAAATAAAATCATCATAACTGCAAATACTTTGACCGTGCATTTCATGGCCAGCATGAACGTTAAAAAACTAATCTATTGGTTACTTACAAAAGTATTCTTTAATTTTTTCACATATTTTGCATGATTCTGATATTACTTTCCTGTAAAATATTGGCTCATCATTTGTTAAAAAGTTTTTTTAACATTTCTATTGTTCTTGAATATCTTTCCGGGAAATGGTATAGAATTATTGTATACATATCATAATTATAATACCACTTTACTCAAAAAGTTGCAAGTTTTTTCAAATACTTATCAATGCTCCAAAATACGCTTTCATTCAACAAATGTCGAAGTGTGCCGCATTTATATTTTGATATATTCGAGATATCTGAATTCAAAATAAACTTCTTTTCATATAAATTGAAAAAAAAAATTGTTTGCCTAAATAATTCATTTTATTGCGAAATTTGCAATACATTCTGTGAATTGTGATTGAAGCCAGAGAGAACTCGTCATGTTCATCATAGGGTATGAAACATGAATAAAGTAGACCACAGGGAAATTCCAAATCAGCTGCTGCTGGAGGACACACTAGAGACACACAACAATATGAAAATTTCTGGATATTTGAATACTTGGCTAACCGAAAGTATTTGATCGGCTTCTTTTGACATCTAACTTCGTGATACCTATGGCAGTTCCCTTTGACTAGCAAATCGGAATTGATGGAACGTGTCGAAAATCTTGTAGTATAATGGTAAAATTAACAATAAATCTATTTTATTTATGTCATAAAGGTGGTTGTTTTGAGTCCAGATATCTCAAATGTATCAAAATATATATCCGGCAAACTTTGGAATTAAGTAGATGAAATATAGCGTATTTTAAAACATATATTTAGTTTAGTTTTAGAAAAAAAATGCAATTTCTTGAGTAACGTTGTATTGAAAATTATGATATTTTGAAAATATTTGTTCAAAAATTGGAATTTTCAATCGAAAACAAGATATTTTTTTCAAGTAGCACATGCATATAATCGAGTTTGAGTGACGCATGGTGTTAAAATGGAACATTTTACGATTTTGAACAAAATAGTATGAAAAACGAAAATTTGTACTAATTTTTACATTTTTTATCGAATTTCTCTGACGCGAAATAAAAAATTTGCAGCGCCACCTATGCGGCGAAATTCACAACTTACTTTCATCATCAAATAAAAAAAAAAAAAACAAATAAATCCATGAAACCTACCTGATTAAATGCACCCCTAAAGTATGTCACTCATTTGAAATAAAAGCATGAAACGAGCTCACCAATTGATAATCCATCGTCGACAAGGTAGCTCCAAATCACTTTCAATTTGTGAGCTTCGTGGCCAAGCATTTAGCCGCATCGAGTCAAGGAATGTGGGTTCGATTCCCGCTGCAGTCCAGAAAACATTTCGTCAGGAAGGTTTTTCTACTGTGCCACTGGACGTTGCATACTAGTCCGTTGTCTAGTGCAGTGCTTCTTCCAAAGAGCAAATAGTCCACTGGAAGCTTTAGCGTGTCAAAATAAATTGGAATCCTATTTATATCAATAAATTAGATAAAAGTTGACAAAAGGGGAATTTGGGATCATTTTTACCTGATCTGACCTAGTGATCCATCGGAATAAATCCGAACCGGTGGACATTTTCAAAAAAAATCCGATGGCCATCGAAAAACAAAACATCCATCCGATTTCATTCGAGCTAAAACGAAGGCAATCCGTGAAGAATTAGAGAAATGGCAGTATTAAAATATTTAAGATAAAAGTTTTGCAATTATTATTATAAGTTGTCATGATTTGGTTTAATGGATTATATTTGGCAACGTATGACTGATATTAGAGACAGTATTCAATATTGGCAGATAGAGATATATTAGCCAACATTATGTTCAGTTGTGGAAAAATTATGTCAACAGATAAAATAATGCTAAGTGGAAAATTAGTTCTGTTTCCATAGTTGCTGTGATGGTTTGTAAAAATAATCTTGATCGAATTTCAATTAGTTTCAAAACGATGTCATTTACAAATAAAACTATTGCAATTTTACGACACTATTTCATTGTTTGGATATTTATGATCATGCAGTGCGTTTCTTAAAATATAAAATGAATTGGTGACTGACCCAATTTTCCAAAGAGCTTTCTTTAGAGATTGTATTAGTACTGACTCCTATTCTATCAATGTGCGTCTTTTGGAGCGGGAACCAGACAATATGTAACTACAATATGTCATACATAATATTAGCTATTTTAACGCTCTACTGTGTAGAGATCGAACAAATTAAAGCCCTAGCGTTTGAATAAGCTAACCACATTATCTGCCCAGATAAAAGTAGCGTTAAAGTGGATATTGGAATTTTGTTTGAAATCCAAGACAACGTTTAGATTTCCTTATGTAATGTTCGGTATTTTTCGTTTTCTGCTGAATGATGTTGAATAACATACTGTGATGTTTAATAAATAAAAAATGGACCTAGATGGAAGCCTTGCGGGACCTTGTATAGGTATTCTTTCCATTATTTTTTTATTGTTTGCGCGACGAAAACCGGATCTCAATCGTGTTCGGTTCGTGTTTTTTTTTTCACGAATTATTTATCGAATAGGCTCAACCGCCCTAAAGCATAACGGAGCCGAAAAATAGATTGTTTTTAAGAAAAGGTATACACAAGTTTTGAACAACTTCCCGAACCATTCGCTCAACTCGTCCGATTTACACTGTATTCTCTATAAGTTTGCCACTGCTAACAACTACAGAGATAACTGAACAAAAAAAAAAAAAAAGATCGAAAAACACTAAGCACTACTGCGTGATGACTGAACAATAGGCACAAAATCTATCATTCCATTCCGGAGGCCAATTGCTACTACACAGCTAAAAATATGTTGTGAATTTAAGTTTATTTTCATGCACATATTTGGAGCATCAAAATAAACCTAAATTTCAACGACCAATCCATTATTTTTCAATCGAATTCACTTTAAATTTACACGATCATGTAATATTCAACCAGTTTTAGTTAAATATTGAATATATATTCATTTAAATTTACATGATGCTGTAACAATACACGAATTTGATTTATTTTTACAGTATACTTCAGTTTACATCACATTGAAATTTAAGGCAACGCAGTCTTTTCTGTTAAAAACGAGTTTTATTATTTAACCCGACGTTTCGACGCTGGTATGGCGTCTTCTTCAGGGGAAAAATGATACGTTCGTTTTTTGTCTAGGGTTATGGCTAACTTTAACTGTCAAGTGTAATAATTTTTGGTACATGACTCAATTGAAATGAACTTTAGGATATTTCAAGCTATTTTTCGAAACTAAGAATTCTACAGATAAAGCGCGCAAATTGTTTCGAAAAATAGCTTGAAATATCCTAAAGTTCATTTCAATTGAGTCATGTACCAAAAATTATTACACTTGACAGTTAAAGTTAGCCATAACCCTAGACAAAAAACGAACGTATCATTTTTCCCCTGAAGAAGACGCCATACCAGCGTCGAAACGTCGGGTTAAATAATAAAACTCGTTTTTAACAGAAAAGACTGCGTTGCCGATATTTCATCAATCATTGAAAATACAGTCGAACTCTCAGCAGAAAAATTGAAATTTAAATATTTTTTTCTGTGTACATCTGAATACGATGAGTGAAAGACAACAAGGGATAAACATAATTGAGAAGTGATCAGTTAAAGTTTGAATTATGTGGAGCGAGCCACGAAATCAGGATCGTTTCCGGTTCAAATAATGTGGTTACGAGAAGAGTAGAGGCCATCTATTTTTTTGTTTACGCATTGATTTCAAATTTCATCTTTATCTTTTACCAAAACGAATTGCTTAAACAATCTTTTCATACCCCAAATTCTCAGTATTTTCTTGTGGAAGTGCTTCAATAAAGCAAGTTACACGTCAACATTTCCCTTCCATCTCCAAATTGACCAAATTTCGATTTTGATGGAACGAAATTAACGAAATTTGAAAAATTCTGAAGACTCAGCTTCAGCTGACATCGTTACAATTAACATCATGTGAAAAATGGAAATATTATCCAATCCATCTTAAACTTTTGGAGATTGAATACTGAAGAAGGTGAGAAAACTATCAGTAGATCAATACAACAACGTTGGACCACTGTGACTCGCTCGGTCGATCGCGGTGGCGCTAGGCCAGATGGGGCTTAATCACTTCCCATGGTGAATGTTTGTTTCCCTAAACTGCTTCGAAAAACAACGGTGTGTTAGAATCGGATGCGGAGCAGTGATACCGATCGACTGTGTTTTACGCTAGTTTCTGCAGTGTGCCTTCACGCCTCCCCAACAGCGACCAACAACAGTTGCAATGATGGGCGATAATGATCGTGGATGGTGGTTTTCCGCAGATTTTCGCGTGCCAGCAAAACTCTTAACTGGATAGATAGAAGGAAAGGAAGTTAGTCGCTCCAGAGGTGGGAACATCCAGGTGTGGTGATAGATAGCGTGCCGAGCTGAACTTGCCCCCCACCCGTGAGGTTTAACAGTAAAACTTTGTTGCGAGAGGCCACCAGATAAGGGGACGGAACAAAGCGGATCATATGTTTTGTTTGTGAGATTTGAAATCCGAAATGGGTTTTGTAAAGTGACTAACAGTACATTGGCGCCACAAAAATATACACACGATGAGGTTATTTAGGGAAGTGTCAACACCGAGTAAGTAAGATTTTAGAGCGCCTCTAATTTATAGCGTCATTGTGTGCTTCAGATCGTTTGTTTTTGATAGTACATGTTTTCACAGTCAATTGAATTGATATAAGCTAGGAGCAGTTCATGTATACATGACCTACTAAAGGAGAATTAGTGAGGAGATTATCAGGTCAATGGTCACAATGCACTGTGTATTATTTTCTCGATTTCATGCGCTTTTTGAATAGCGCCCAAACCGTTGATTTTAGCGATATAGTTGGTTTGGAGAAGTTTCTTGTTATATTAAAGCGCAACTTTTGACAAAAAAGTTTTGTGATCAATCCTCCTAACAGTGAGATAGAAAAATTAATTTTTCAAAACATTTAGATAGACATATGGTGTCTTCAGCAAAGTTGTAGAATTAGCAATTTAAAACAACTTTGTCGAAGACACGATTTTTCTGTCTCTTATACTTTTTGAGATATATGCCGTTGTATGTGAATGGCCCCTAAAAATCATACTTTTCATCATAACATTTTTCCAAGATTTTTAACATTTTTTGTGTTTTCTGCAAAGTTGTTTGTCATAAAAAAAAAACCGTGTTTTTGCTGAACATATCATCACTCTATCTTTTGAAGTAACAAAGTTTTTCATGAATTACTCTTTTTTCAAGGGGTAGTTTAGGCCTCTATAACTGGCTTCGGCGCAAAATGGCGCAGACAACTCTTACAAATGAAAGTACCATATCTTCCCTTTTGGCATTTGATTAAAACTTTTGTCTATAAGCGTCTTTGCTTGTGTTTTAACTATCAAACAAATAAGCTTCATTAAAACGAATTCGACTGATAATTATTTTACTTTAAGAGATAGAGAGGTGCGATGTTCAGCAAAAACACGCGTTTTAAGATGTTTAACAACTCTGTAAAAGACATGAAAAATATTCGGAGAAACTTCTCCGAACAAACTATATCGCTAAAATCAACAGTTTGGGTGCTATTCAAATAGCGCATGAAATCGAGAAAATAATACACAGTGCAATACCATGCCCACACAGTTACGGATCACCCACAGTGACGGATCACTTTGGCGTTCAACATCAGATAACTCGTTCAAAACATAAACGTTGACGTAAAACATATTTTTCCCATGTTATACTATTTGTCTTCTACCATTTGTAATGTTAAGCACACCATTCAACCGCTAAATAACGGTGTATTTGACAAATGTTTAGTTGGTAGCACACAGCTATCATTATATGGTCGTTTTCTGTAAGAAGTGCCGTCAGCATTCATAAGCTCCCACAGGTGGTAAAATTCAAATGTTATAGCATGTTTTGTGCTCGTTCGCTTCGATTTAGTATAAACTAATCTTTGAAAAACATTTTACTTGAATTTTTATTCAAAATACCGAATATTAGCACTTCTAACTAGTGATCCATAATATGGACCAGGAAATGATTGTTTACCACGGTTATGGATCACTTCCAAAGAATGTAGATTTCTGCTATTTTATGCATTGGATTCGACATTTTTAGACAACAGCACTAAGGATAAAACCAATAAAACATCAAGGTTTGTAAATTTCATATTTTAGCAGACAAAAATGGGTGGAAAACTTGGTGTGGAGCGGAAACAGTTCATGTCTCAGTTACTACAATGCAGTATCACAATAAAAAGGGCATTTTACCCTTGTTTCCAGCTCTAACACTGCTATTTTTTGCAGTAATATATGAAACATTGTTAACTTTCGCCATACCATGCAATACAGATGCATTGAGTTGAAAATCTCTTGATTTTGTGCACTGATCCGTAATATGTCACAATTTGATCCATAATATGAAAATTGATCCATAATATGGTTTTCAGGAACCGACACAATTTTTAATTTTTATGCAATCCTATGTAAATATTACACCCAAAACAATTTACTAACCAAAGTTCCAATTTGAAACGATTCGATTCGTGCTTTTAAATTACAATTTTACGTTTTTCATGTCGTTTTATTGAATTTTATAGGTTGGACTCCACACTATTTGATCCATAACTGTGGGGTCATGGTATAAGCAAATTTTATAATATTTGCTGCATAAAAAGGTCACAGAGGGGAAGAGCATAATAAAGACAAAGCACACGTAACTTGAACGTCCGAAGGTCAGAGAGGTCACAAGAATTTCGAATCATCAGAATTTAGAGCCATCTAGTTACATAACGTCATTAATCATTAAAACAAGTACTGACAGCCATCACTTGTGACTTATTTTAAACATGTATAAATATTTTGTTGTGGTTTTTAGATTGAATGATATGAAGTAACTTACGAAAACAATTATCAGTTATGTCGTTACTAGCTAGAATCAAGTTCTCCCTGAAATCGAATTTGCAAGTCATATACTTTTTGAGTTATTTTGAAATTGAAACACGGAGAACACCTTAAGTTAAGCAATTACTTAGGGACGTATCGCCAGAAAGAATAAATTATTTAATATATCTTTTTATCAGTTATAATTCACTAAAGCTTAAAGTGTCCGCAATATGAATTAAAATAATATAATTATTGCAATATCTGAAGGGATTAACAACACTTCAGATGTTTCGAAAATCATTCTGTTGATTTCTAGCTTTACGTCCCATATGGGACAGAACCTATTTCTAAGCTTAATGAGCTTAAGAGCACTTCCACAGTAAGCAATTGAGAGCTTTCTTTTTGACTATTTTTGCTTGTGTATATCGTGAGGCTAACACAAGGATAATCTATGGCCTGTAAAGTAATTTCCAACCCGCAAAAAATCTCGTCCGGCAGGACTTGAACCCATGATCCTCAGCTTGGTTTTGCTGAAAAGCTTCACGTTTACCACTACGGCTATCTGGCCCCACATCATTATGAAATGTAAGGAAAACGCCAAAACTGGCGAGTGAATCGATCAACATTTTATATCCTTAAACACTATTTACTGAAATGTTTCCAGTCACTTTAGGTATAATTTTGTTTTACAACTGCGTGTTTTTCAACTGAGAAAACGAAAGTGTATATATCTACAGTACAAGTGTGCGACAATTGCCTTACACCAATTTAAACTAATTGTCTCTTTGTTCCTTTTCTCATTACAGGTAAGAACATTGATTTTCCTTTGAGCCAACTAACTAAGCCCCCTCAAATGAACACCAAGTATGACAGTAAGTAATACCGCACAACGGCAACAATCTTTCCCCTAGAAATGGGTCACCTTGAGCAACAGTGACTTTGCACTATTTTTTTTCGGTGCACGCACATTACCGCCAATCATTAGGGACACACCTCGGCGGAGCTTGGCCGTCACACCGAGCTTAAGTTGTACCTGTTAAGAAGTAAAACAACTCAGTAAGTGTGCCCTCAGGGTCACATTTCTTGCTTCTCTCTCAGTGACCGCCGCGCCGCACTTTCCGACGAAGGGCTCCTCTATCCGACTTATGTCAAGGGTATGCGATATGAATTTTTCTCATGGTGGTACGAAACGATACATAGAGAATAGCATTATTAAAGAAAAAAATAATCAAAATAAGAAAACAATTTGTTAAACTCGATACAATCTTTCTAAGTGGTCTTTGTCGAAGGTTGTTTTTCTATAATTAATCTAGATTGCAAGGTACACACTTAGATTTTTTCTCGTTGTTCGGTAATATTTTTTACCGGATACGTACTGTAAATAAATATTTAACTGAAGTTTCGGTATTACAAACGAGATTTACCGAACACCCGTGAATAAATAAAAAAAATCCAAACAATATTCACCTACTTTTACCGAATTCGTCGTTTTATTTACCGAAAAAACTGTAAATCGTTTAGATTTCCCGTAGACTGTAATTTTTTACCGTACTTCAGTTCATAGTGCTTCATTGATTTACCGAACAAATGGTAACTTGAAATTTCAGTGGCCGCCACATTTGTTTCGAAATGCTAATCAACACGATCGTATCGCATACAATACTGTCTAATATTCAGTGATTGTGACACGGTTTTAAAAAAAAACTACAGCAGGACGAGTGCCCAGTATTACTTTTCCGTAAGTATGATCTGAGAATTTTCATTAAAAAGCTTATTCTTAATATGAAATGAAATGTTTTCGTTTTAGACAAATTACGTTTCCGGATGACATCGTCGCATCGTCGGTAACCCATGACGGAATCGGTGGTGGTTTTGCTCATAAGTGGTGAGCAGCTGCAATGAAGCCAGGATTGGCATAACTGGGTTGGTTTATTCCTGAAGTGCTAGATTTGAGGCGCGCATTCGAGTTGGTGGTGATGTCGCTGATGGTGTTCAACATCCCACCTTCATCAACAAACAAACATAATAATGCACACATGTCCAAACTATTTAGAAATGAAAACACAAAATAAATCAATCAACCAAACATTTGATATCAACATGGAATTCATTGTTTTCTTTTTTCGATCATCCTATTCCGACTGCGTGCTGTTACGAACAATGCGTTCGGTAATCTGTTTTACAATTCACTCGGTAATAATTCACGAGCGTATTGTAATTTTTTGACAGCTGTGTGTCGATTAACATCACAGATTGTTCGGTAATTCTTAACTTAACCGGAAGCATTACCGAGCGCTCAGCGGTTTATATTTCGGTAAAAAAATTACCGGAGTCGGTGATATTTTTAAGTGTGTAGTCCCCTCGAGATACATCTAGGAACTATTACTGAGATTTCCTCCAGGAATCACTGCAGGAATACTTCCGTAGACTTCACCAGGAATTCATCTAGAAATTCTACAAGAAGTAACTTCATGAATTTCAATGTTGATTTCTGAAGAATTCTACCAAGGATACCACCATGAATTATTTTTTAGAATTTTTCCAGGTAATCCTCCGAGGATTCCCATGAAATTTATCTGGGTTCTGGGTCTCCAAAAAATCCTCCAGGATTCTTTTAAGAACTCCGTTAGAAATTGTTACAGAGATTTAACCATGAATTCCCCCAGGGATTTTTTCAAAAAGAATAAATTTCCTCCAGAGTTTCCGACGGTTTAGAAATTTCCCCAGGAACTTCTTTTCTGAAGAAGATTTTGTTTAGAAATCCCTGGATAAGTTCCTAGAGGTATTCATGAAGCAATCCCTGGATGAATCTCATAAGGTGTTCCAGAAAGTATGGACATGTTTTTGATAACGAGAATCATAATATTTTTTCAAACAAATAAATATTTTATTAATTTTATTTATTTTGTTTTATCAGAAAATCAATTCTTATCTAACTAGCACAGACCCTACTTTTGGGTTTTGTTGGAGTTTCTGTCAAATAGACATACTTTTAGATAGGCAACTCATATTTTAGATTTTTATATATTTTAACGTTTGTATAAGTACATGGTTCATTTTTGTTTGATTTTTTGAATCTATTCAAATCTCAAATACATAAGTTAATAATTTCAATTTTAATAAGTGTTGTATCGGCAATGAAAAATATATTTTTTTTTTCAGTTTTTCATTGCACGTACTTCATGATCCAGTACAAATTTTGAACAACAAAGGCGCTCAGATATAATTCGATTTGTGCGAAATTGATAAGAGGAGCTTTTAAAAATGAAGCACCATCAACAAACAGGTAGCGAAAACAAGCTAAAAATCAGAATCAGTGAAAAAAATCTGAAATAAATTTAAAATCAGATTTATATCTGCACTAGTTTTGAACCATTTGAAAAAAGTCGTACTTATTTTTCTGGGACTCCCTATGAGTTTTATTAATAAAAAGGCATCTCTGGAGGAATCCCTGGAGAATCCTTGGAGATATCACAGGAAGAATCACTGTAGGGATTTTGCTGGTGGAATCCCTAGAAAAATCACTGGAAAAATCCTAAAAAGATGTTTTTGGAGGAATCTCTGGAATAACCCTTGGAGGAAACCATGAAGAAATTTCTGGAAGGATCTCTAGAGGAATCCTTAAAAAGATTTTTCAAAAGGAATTTTTATAGAGATTTTCCAATTGTAATCTCTGGACAAATTCTCAGGATAATTTCTGACACAACTCCATGAATGAACAAATCTTCAATGAATTCATGGAACAAATCTTCAATTCGAATTTCAAGAGGAACACTTGGAGGAATTCCCGGAGGATTTTTTGGAGGCCCAGAACGAATTTCTGAATAAATTCCTTGAGAATCTCTGGAGAAATTCTTGAAGTAAGCCATGTAGCGATTTTCCTTGTGGTTACTCTGGGAGAATTACTAGAGAAAATTTTCAAGGAAGTGCTTGAGAAATTCGTGAGTTGTAGAACACCTGGAGGATTGTAACGACTTTTTGTCCAATGAACACGAAATTCCTCAGGAGTTCCACGTCAAATACAACTGATAGCATGTGGCGGTGCCATCTTTCAAGAAAAATGGAGGACTCTTACACTCGCGTTACGAAAAGCTTGGCACCAATCAAAGTTCTTCCACAGTTCCAAGTCAGGTTGCGAAGCGAATCAGGGGCATGAGTGCCAGGGATATGAGATGGTTCACATCCGTGTGATGTGGATCACGATTGAGTTCGCGGCTTAACCCGTATAGGCCTGAGTGAAAGAAAAATTACTAAAACTCTCACCGCTCAGCGAATACTTAACGGATTTCAATTATTTTTTGGCAGTATACTCGAACACATATCTAGTTTCTAAAAGTGGTCAAAGAAATTCGGGAATGTTCCTGTAGCCGGAGTTATTGCGGTGAATCACTGGGTCAGGTCAGGTGACAAGGGTTTGGTGCTTCTATGCCCCTGGAAGTAGGCAAATTTCAAGTCACAGATAATTTCCATAATCGACTATAATGTCGCCACTATGTCAAGGAGTTTAAAGAAAAACGCATCAACGTAAACCTTCTAATAATCGATTAAATTGAATAATTATATCAACTGCATTTGATTGATCCTACAAATGACCATTTTCGGGTCCCGGGATGCCTCAAATTTATGATAAAGTGCAGAATTTGTATCTTAACATCTGTGTCAAGCTTATGGGAACGCATTTTAGTAAACTATTATGTTCGATCTATACTTTTAGAGATTTGAAACGGTTTAATACCTAATAAATCTAGAGGCGGTTCTTCGTTCAAACCCGAGTGGCCGCATCTGGTACACTCTAAACGGTGCAAAACAATGATTTTATAATGATGAATATCAGATCTTAATGATTTATGCAAAATAAAATGAATGTAATTGGAAATAAATAAAGATAATTTGGCATGTCCCAAAAAATCGCCTTTTTCTACCCGACTTGACCCAGTGACCCACCGCAATAACTCTGGCTACAGGAGTATTCTCGAGTTCCTCCGGCCATTTCTATAAATTGTGGGCCAGTACACTGACGAAAAAATATTTGAATCCGTTATGTATCCGCTGAGTGGTAAGGGTTTTTGTATTCTTGCTTTCACTCAGGCCTATACGGGTTAAGCCAAAAGGAAATGCAAAAAGATCGGGTCAAGCGGCATCTAATGATTGGCTAATTTATATCTGCATTGCAGATACTGCTACCCAAATGCGAACAAAATTTGAAAGTGACAATCTTTTTAGTGAAGCCAAGCGGTTAACACGTTAGATCAGTGATCATTAAAAACTTAAAACCTTTTCGGTGCCTAATCATAGGAAACTGCTATCTTTGAACAGTTTCAGAATTCCGATAGTATCTACGGAGTAGTAGATTACCCTGTCCGACTTTCGACTTCACAGTATATTTTGGTGGTACGCTGTAATGTTTCGCAGTGATGTACGACTTCTATGCTACTGGTTGAGTCAGAGAACTTTTTCTGAGCGGACTCTAACAGCAGTCTAACTCGCCATTCGTCTGGTGACATACAAGGGATTCCAATGCGGTACGGTTGCTTCCTGCTGAACTCTATCTGATTTTTAGCCTTCACAACGCGATGTGGTGTTTTCACGCTGGACTTGCCAGAGCGCTTCTCATGGCCATACTCTGACCGAGTCTGGAAGCTTTCCAAAACTAGGCGTTCATTCTCATTCATTACCAATTTACCAGTCAGATCAGTGAGCCTGCTCAATCCTTGGTAGAGCCAGGTCGAACCGTATTTGCAGCTAATCATGATCCTTGAACTCCGTCGTTGGAATCCGTTCCAGAATCCCCTGATGAAGGTTAATGAACTCTCGATAGTACATATCCAGCTTCTTCTCATAGACCCGCAGCAGGGATGATCTCGTCTTGGATAGGTCATCCTTTGCCTCCTCCAGGTTACGTGATCTTTCTTTACAAGTTTCTGTACCTCATCCATGCGGGGTTTCACAGCTCTCGGCGAGTAGTAACTCATAGGGTAGATCGACAGGGATTCCTCAAACTAGGCGGCTCGCTGGCTAGCCGGGCTTTCTTGTTGACCACACCTTGATCGTTAGCCGGATCAGATCAAACTGTTTCGTTGGTTTCAGTTGCTATGCTACGTACATATATAGCCCGACAGACGACATCTGAATTATTCAGCAGTATTCTCATGTAGAATGTTCCAGAATATTTGAGTAGAATCCGTTCGTCTAGCTACACTGCCAGAGATAGTCACTCACGAGTAACTCACTCTGTGATTCGCCATTGAGTGCCGTCTGATGACGTTCACTCATTAACAGAGACAGCTATCAGCTGGGCGGGTCGGCGGTCGGCATCATCGCTGCTGACTGTTATTTACATTCATCGGTGGTCGGTAAATGGGTGTTAAATCGTGCTCTAGGAAAAAATCTGCTGTGAATGTTGTCACTGTGCTTGTCGGAGCGGTCGATTTGGGCGCAAACAATCCTTGTAGAGGTTTTTCTGCAGATCCTTAGAGAAGTCTCTGGAATATTTTGTATAGGAATCTCTGAAGAATACCAGAAGAAATCGCTTGAAAAATCTCTGGGGGAATGTCCGGAGAAATTCCGGAGTATTCCTGGAAGAATTCCTTGAGTAGATCCTGGAGGAATCCTTGGAGAAACCCTGGAAGAATCCTAGTATAGATTTTACTGGAGGAATCTCTGTAGGAATCTCTGGAGATATTCCTGCAGGAACTGCTGGTGAAATCTTTAAATAAATCTCTGTTAATATTTCCTTGCAGGAACCCCTGGAGGAATCCCTGAAGAAACTCTTGGAGGAATTGCTGAAGGTATTTCTGGAGCCTTTCAGAACCGGTCTAAAATGAGTCATGTCATGCTCGCAATCGATTCAAAATTTGATTTTTAAGAGTGTTTCAAAGTCAAGGGTTATTTTTGACTCTTAGTGCATAATATGTAACTTTTTCTTAATGCATTAAGGTTAAGGGTGATACGTCCCGAAAACCTCTCAGATACTCCTCGCAGCCCTTCGAAAGCCACAGGTAATCTATGGAATCCACTTGGAAATCACTAACAAACCCCTTGCGGTCAATAGAACTACTCTAGAAAGCCTGGAAAAGCTTTGAAAATCCTTCAGGTATATTTGAAAACCTATAAAAACCTTTGAGAATCCCGTGGAAACCACACGAAATAGATATCGTTGAATTTGTCTTGGATTTGACGCATTTGATCTGTCGTTGATGAGTCCTCGCTAAAACCCAGTATTCGCCGAGAAAGAACTCCTCATGCGGTCTTGACCTGTTGAACAGAATTCCAGACATGAGTTTGTACGCTGAAATAAGGAGTGTTATCCCTCGGTAATTGGCACACTACAGTACATCCAATCACTTATTATTCCCATATATTCGGAATGATACGGAGAAGGAGTTCGTGCGGTCCGTGTTTGAGAAGTTCGGCCGGGAGCTCATCCTTCCCAGCAACCTTATTATTCTTCAGCCCATTAATAGCATTCTTTACTTCATCGAGCGTTGGAGGTTCCACAGTCGTTCCATCGTCATCGATTTGAATTCTGCTACCAGATGCACTTCCATTATCTCCGTTCAACAATGCCTCGAGGTACTCTTTCCACCTGGTGCCCACCATTATTTTATCCGACAGAAAGTGTCCTTCGCGGTCGTGGCACATGGCGGAGACGGCGCTGTTTTTCTTCGCACACCATCGACAGATTCGTAGAACCGTCGCATATCGTTCTGTTCCATAGCTTTTTTCACCGGAGCAATTACTGCCTCTTCATGTTTTTTTTTTCCTTTTTGCGATGGATCCGTTTTTCGGTTCTCGTCCGTCATTCTCTGGCACTCCTCGTCGAACCAATATTTCATTGGTCTTCGTTGAACAGTACCTATCACTTTACGCGCTACTGTGCTCACCGCTCCGTGAACTGACTCCCATAGATCGCAGAGGTTGATGTTCTCGTTGATTTCGCAAATCCGCTCGTCAAGCTTCTGGTGGTAATTCGCTGCTACACCAGCTGATGACAGGCGTTGGCTATTGATACGTATCGGCAATCGATACGGTATCGATTGCCGATATCTAGAACTCGAAGCGGTTGATGATTGTGATCGAATTTTGCTTACAACGAGATAGTGGTCTGAGTCGATATTAGGACCCCTGAAAGTTCTAACATCGAGGACATCGAAAAAATGTCGACCGTCTACCAGAGCATGGTTGATTTGGTTGCAAAGTTTGCCATTTGGGTGTCACAAGGTGCGCTTGCGGATATCCTTGAATGCAAAGTAGGTGCTACTGATGGCCATACCCCTGGTGGCAGCAAAATTTACTAAACGTAGACCGTTGTCGTTAGTAATGGAGTGAAGGCTCTCCGTACCGATGATAGTGTGGTCTCTTCCGACCTACGCATCGGCATCGCTGATGACAAGTTTCACGTCATATTTTGGGCATTCTTCATAGGTTTAGTCGAGACATACGTAAAACGTATTCTTCACGTCATCAAGTTTGTCGATTGTCGGTTCATAGACGTAGATCAGGCTGTTGTTGAAGAACTTGCCTTGAATCCTCAATAGATTCGCTCGTTAATCGGCTTCCACCTCTTAACGCGCTTCATCTGCTTCCCGATCAGAATCATTCGATATATCGCATACCCTTAGCTCATATGTCTCATGTTTTACCACCTCTCGGGCTCATTAATGATGTAGCGGGTAACACAATTTTCGTCTAGGGACGCCACCCGTGTGTAAATAAGGGAGGCGGTTCGTTAGCTAAGGGGTTGTTAATGCAACCCGCAGCCGCCGCCATCGTCATCATAATCATCATCGGATCACATTCGGCTTCACAGGCCAATCGACCGCCCAAGGGTCCGGTTGATTGAGGTTCAGCAACAATCGTCAATATCACTGGCTCATGATGGTGGGCAGCATTCGGGAATCGGATTGTTTCGGAATGGTAATGAGGAGTGAAATAAACTATCCCCTGTTAGACCGATGTGGGAATGATGATTCGGGGTTTAAGGTTTTGGTTTCTGGGTTAGTGTGTTGATCGCTTGAACTTGATTTGTCTGCGGGGTGCCTACCTGAGCTGTTGCGTTGATTGGATTAGTATATTTACGCTGTTCGATGGTTTCTGCCGAAGTAATTGAAGTCAACATGCCTGTCAATGAACAGTTATGTTAGGAATAATAGTAGTGAAAAAAAAATAAATATATGTGACTCATATTTTTGTTTCTGAGAACCAACCAATTTTTTTGGGCCTTCCTTAGAGTCCGCGGCTACAACGCAAAGCCATGCTGAAGGTGTCTGGGTTCGATTCCCGGTCGGTCCAGGATCTTTTCGTAATGGATATTTCCTTGACTTCCCTGAGCATAGAGTATCATCGTACCTGCTACACGATATACGAATGCAACAAAAATGGCAATTTTGGCAAATAAAGCTCCCACTAATTTATTCGGCTATCTCAGTCTTAATGTTCTACACGATTTTATTTAATTCTGCCCGACGTTTCGGCCACAGATTTTGGCCTTTTTCAAGACTATCGTTTTGTCCTGGTTTAAATCGTCGTTTCTTCTGTCAATTTTTTGTAGCCATTGCTGTGGAAGTGCTCATAAGAACACTAAGCTGAGCAGCAGGCTCTGTCCCAGTGAGGACATTAATGCCAAGAAGAAGAAGAACCAATCAAATATTCGTTTCTCTTACAACTGAATGGCAAATATACTACTTCAGGCCATTGTCAATGGAAGAACAAATACTGTTCATACCTCTGTTTGAAATATAGAAGAGCAGTTGGAAGATTTTACCGTACAGAAGAAAAAGTGAATGTTTCTAATGCTGCCCCTGAGAATAAGATATTATTTTACAACTAACATCGTTTTAACTGATTTGAAGCAGTACTAAACGTAAACATAAATATAATAGAAGCCTCACGAATCCATCGGATCGAGCCACTACCCCTTCGGACATTTAAACATTCGATTTCATGTCTCGGCGTCATCATCTTCACTCCAGCGCGCGATTCACTTTCGTTTTCATTCAACTCGCTTCCTGCATTTTAAATCTTCACTTCTAATTGCTCTCCATCCACACGGCCAAACCAAGTGAGGGCGATTAAATCCTCGGCTGCGCGGTTGGAAAAAACACTTCAACAACCTCAGCAAACTAAATAATGTTTTTACTTCTCGAGGTTGGGAGCGTCTATCTACCGACTGACTGTCGAAAAGCAGAACCCCCCAATGATGGTCAATTTTAGCACTCATTAGTCATTAGCCGTCGAATGAATTTCATCCAAACTCCCATGAGCAACGTGTACGAGCGTATGGGCGATTATTGTTTTTCTTAGGAAAATTACCATTCGAAGTTCGGCGGCACTTTGTTTTAGAAATGGAAACTTTCAAATGACCCTCAGACTTCATGGCTTCATCGCCAACAGTGACGACAGGAGGGTTAATCCGTTAGTTTATAGACCTCTGAAGAGATTATATATCCACGCAGGTGAAGATTATCCAACGAAGGTGTAAGCGATTTGTTGATAGATGAAAAGGACCACTAATGCAATTAAAGAAGATATTCACCTTAGGTTGAGATGTTCATGAGTAGAAATAATGTCCGATAATGGTCAATGATCCATTGCAGACACGAATTATGCTCTGTAGAATCCTTGACTGACGACATTAGTCGATGACTACAGTAGCTAAGGTCGTGAGAGAATAACTGGGATAATGTGATTAATTGATTGGTAGACAGCTGGTACCGTTTTGATTCATATTACGGACAGCTTCAAATTCCGGACACTCTCGTTTGTATGGGAAACATTTCACACGAAATGTTTCAATTTTCGCCGTCCAAAAGTTCTCATTTTTGAGGCTCGTTTTATTAGTTTTTTTTCCATAAATATCATTGCAAATTTATAAAGCTCAACTACCTTAGACGTCTCTTAAGTGGTTGAACGCTTTCAATTGATGATTTGACTGTTCCATTAATGATCATCATGAGCTGTCCGTAATTCGAATCAAAGCGTTCGGAATATGAGGCAAAAGTGAGGGAGCGTCCGGAATAAGAATCATGAAAAGGCCACACGTTTTGATTAGGTAATTTAAAATTATTCAAGTTGCGGACGCGTATTCTTTACCCACCATCCGAAAGTTAAGGGCTTCTGACGCTCGATAACGCTAAAAAATCATACAGAATGATTTATATTGTATGGTCCAAGCTGGGTTATACTTCACTGAGGCCTTAAGTGTCCGTAATATGAATCAAAACGGTAGATCTTTCTTAGCCGAATGGTATAGTCCGCGGCTTCATTGACTGGGTTCGGTTGTTGGTCCGTCCAGGATTTTTTATAATCGTGCCTGTCCAACGATATAGGGATAAAACATTGGCAAAGAGAGCTCTCAGTTAATAACTATGGAAGTTCTCAATGAGCACTAATCTGAGCAGAAGGCTCTGTCTCAGTGGGACGGAATGCCGAGTAGAAGAAGAAGAGCTTGAGCTTGATTGGCCGCCCATGGTTGCTACTCTAGTATCGCCAGATCAGCTGTACTTACACAAGGAACCAACCATATGACTGCTCGGGGGTGACAGGCATCCTCAGTGTATAAGTGTTGGTGATCTTCTATTTTTAGGTAAACATGGCGCCTTCCACGTCAGAATGCAGTTCAATGTGGGGAAGGAGGAGGAATTGATGTTGCATTTAAAACCGGATCACAGTGGACCAGCTACACTCCTGCATCTACGTCAGTTTTTGCGGGAAGGTATAGGGGTAATGTAGTTTTATAATGGCAGATAGGTTAGCTTTTTGGTTTGCAGACTGCCTATGTATCAGGCGTAAGGAACGGCGTGCTATAAAGATGAAAGGATGGAAGCTTAGGGAAATGGGTTCTAGTCCGTCTATGCTTTCAGTGATTACTATGAACGAGTAGTTTAAGCATGACAATTGCAGAGTACGAGGAAAGGAACATGCCTGGGATTGAACCCATGGGTTTCTGCAGAAGCGGTAGCCTTGAGACTATCAACCCCGTTTTTTATATCGTTATAACTACTAATGGGAGATTATATTGACACACATTTTCAGCAAAATTGTAGCCAATATGTTGATGGTCCACTATGCGGTATCTTTTCCTTTTCAAGTGTTAAAGTTTTTCTGGAAATATTTATTATGCCACTTAAGTTGAACTTTTACCCTACATTACTCTATTCAGTGCTTTGTTGAAATTCCATCCCAATTACCATTTTGTATGAAAACACAACGTAACAAAACTAACATTTTCGCATATCTCAAGGATCAAAATATATGTAAATTTGGGGATGCTGAATCTAATGGCATTCTGAGAAATGTTCCAGCACGTCACAATTTGGCGCTTCATGTCGCCTAAGTTATGCAAAACTTTAAGTATTTCTAGCGATGGATACAATCACTCATTCATCAATGGGCCGGATGGCACGGGATACCAACCGGAACCCACTGACCTATTGACAGAGCGCGAATCAACCGCACCTCGCTAGAAATGGAATGACGACTCGTCGCCACCGATCGTTCACTGATTGGTTTGTTCCTTTACGATTCTTCACACCATTCCGTAGAGCTGCTCTTACCATCGTCGTTTCTGCCATGTAATCAGTGATTAGCACGACGTATGGTTATGCCGCCGCCGAGACTCCAAGACTTCCTGCTCTGCCAAGACCGATCTTAGAGCATCGCCAACATCGATCTCAATTTTATGGCGGTACTTCACCCTTTCACGGACTTCCAGCTCGTAACCTTTTTATTTATGCTCAAAGCCATAATCGAACTGACTCACACAGGAGTAATTTGGGTCAATCATAGCCCAAACTATTGTATGCCCTTCATTATCCTCTTATGTACTAATAATGACAAAAACGGTCATGCAGTCAACTTTTCATAACTCGATATTGAAGGTAGTCATCGAGTTGGGAAGAGTTGAATGTAGCTTATTTAGGATTCATTTTGAACCATTGCACGACACCTATCCACGTATCAGTGAATAGGTTTGTGCGATATTTTCCAGAAAACCATTCGCCAGAAAGTACCATATCCCAGAATTATTTTTCTTCTCAATTTTGATCAATAAATGCATGGTGAAATATCTCGGAATCCAAAGATGATCGTCACAATATTCGACTTGTGCTCCTTTTCACATCTTCAATAAATAAAACTAAAAGTACGCTAACAATCTCGTTCTTCTCATTTTAAGCTTTCTGCTGGTGCACAATATAACACTGTTATTCTACATCTCTTGCAAAATGTTTGCCTATGGGGTTTTGAAACAATATTTCAAGCTGGTTTTCCTAGTTTTAACTTAGAGAAAATTGCATTTCTTTTAACTGTGAGCTGTTCTTCATGATAATATTGAATTGTACAGAATTTTTTGTACAACTACCTGATAATCTCTGCTTTTCAATTGGCAGTTTATTGGGGTTGTACTACTTTCTCCCAACTATCGATACGCCTAATGTCGTTTCCCCGAACACTAGCTCCGCAAATGTGATGAACGCTTCATATGATACGCGTGCTTCTTTTTTGATCAACGTTTGTGTAAACTTTTTGCCATACGTGATTATTTAAATGTCTCCAAAATTTGAAAATTGTTGTTTGTTGTGGTAGTTAAAATTAAGTTTTGAATTTGTTTATCGGCATATCGGTCTATTTTGCTCGAAGTAAGAGGGAGCATGGAGAAGAAAGCAATGAATACTAGATGGATAGGTACCGTAAGGGAACGTCGAGAGAAATTGGATTAGATGTTGAAGAGGGCATACCATATGAAACAGTATTACTTGAAACGTCACTTCCTTGTGGCTAACGTCCCCTATGGGAACGGCTTGGGTGTGTTTTGAGAATGACACTACCAAGACAGGCTGTCAAGCAAAATTAAAACCAATCTGTTTAAAGTTTGTCTGGATACTTTGATGATACCAAGGTCGAACTTTTGCTCCACCTTACTCTACATGTCAAAACTCATAGGCCATTTTTAAAAGTCATTCACTAATACTGAAGAACACGTTTTTGTCTTAAGCGCCAAAATACTGATATTCTGATGAATTTGCCACAGAATTCAAACTTCATGCCCAGACAACCAGAAGTCGCAAAACAGTTTACGAACAAAGTCGTTTACTCATACAAACTGTATCATATCCGCACTAAATGGTGGATTAAATCGTCGCATCGATGAGTTTCCTCGCATAAAACGCTTTTTTATGAGTTCATATGTACATTTCGTTTCGTCCCGTACACTTGTACAAAGTGAATTGGATCAATCCGTAGCAGTTGTCAAATAAATTTTGTTATCATAAATAAAGTCACATAAGAGTGCAGATTAGTTCGTTATAAAATCTACACATGCTATTTTTCATCATATGAAATATGCACGTATATCGCCTCCACTTTTGTACGTATAAGGCCTTTTCGCGACATCTTAAACGTGAAACTTTGCACACATACACACCAAAAAAATCTTAGATTTACACGTAACGTAATATTAGCCTCAATCATGCAAAGCCATTTCTCATGTATTATTCAATGATAAAACATATTAACACATCTATTATATACAACATTGTTACCAAAATCCATAATATTGAACGCGAAACGTCTTCTCTCTAAGAATGTTGCATGCAAAACGGCACGGTTTACATGATTTTCACACTGAAAATTCAATCATAAATAATGCACATGGAATGACAAGCTGTCGATCCATCCATGTGCATTATTTTTGACAGAATATTCATCGTAGAATCATGTAAATCGAGAATTCTTGTTTGCAATTTCACTTTCAAGATGCAAGAAAGCATGCAACATTGGCGAATGTTGGATGGAAGATCATGAAATGTTTCAGTTTCACTCAAGTTTGCAAGCATTATCGAATGCAATGAGACAGTTTACATTAATTATCGTTGAATGTTAAGTTGCAACTTGTTTTACATGATTATCATAAAGAATTACGTGCCATGTAAATTTGAGAATTTTTTGCTGTGTAAGCATCGCATAACGCAAAAGGTGATTTCATCATACGTACATTCTGGTTGTCTGGGTGTGTATAACAATACTTATCAACAAAGTTCATAAGATTTTTGATGGTCAAAAGTTATTCTTTTGTGGTTCAGTAAAGTATTGCATTTTGCCGTCTAAGAGAAACGAGGAATTTTGTATGGAGACTGAAAGCATGTTAAAAAAACGATGTAATGTTAATTTTATCTTGCAATTTTAACTTAATGATATATAAATTGAAAGTTTAAATCCTATTTTGCACGCAAAAATGTCATTCTTGCTACGCTGTGTAATCGACCAATGACGTTAATTCATACATATTATTCCAAAAATTTTCATGTAATTTTACGTAATATATACGACGCGAGCGATTTGCATCTTAAAGGACGTGATATTACAATTTATTTTGTAGATTCTAACCTGTGCTCATCAGTCGTAAAGTTTGAGTGCGAAAATATGCTGAATGTACATGAAAATTCCTGGGTAAATTCAAATTAAATGGAAAATTTGCATTTACAACACCTCCTGATCCCAAATATATGAAACAATGTTATTTCTGCATACGTTTAGTCTAGTTTCGATCATACATCCTTTTCCTTTCTTTAAGATATTTTTGGTATTCACACAAGTTCTTAACCCGTTAATGCTCAAAGTATTCCCCAATTGTGCTTAAGTCCCGAAATTGTTATCAGTTGTTAGGTTCCCATAAAATAAACACAGTTTCAGCAAAAACAAATTGAAGTCTATGGTGAGAATTTACTAGCAAAAAATTCCTAAAAATGTGTCGTTGATATTTGATAGCTCTGAAGAATTAATCTTGCATTCCATTAAGACAAAATTAATGCTAGTTTGTCCTTTAGAAACAGTTAGCGTTGTTAAAAATATTTCCGGTTGAAAACATTTAACTCTTTTACTACCACTTACAACAAAGAGTTTAGAAAAAGTCAAAAGTCCAACTTTGAGTATGCATATCTCCGTAGTTTACTAAGCGATTTTTTTGCAGCAATGGAATAAGACACTTTTCGATATCAGTATTAATATGATATTTATTCATAAAGATAATACAAATACCCAAAGTTTTTTTTAACAAAACGTACTTCTATGTTTTATCTGGTACGAATTTTTGGCACAAATTAAGCAATGTTACAATATCTAAAGTGATAAATTATGGTATTCTTGGTAAAAAATATGTTTCGGAACCACAATTCACATGTTTGGGTTGAAACATGATTTTTTTAATACACTCAAAATTTATTTTACTCAAAAAACTCGAAAAACCCTCTATTCGAATCTTTTCACCTGTCAATCAAAGTTCGACCCTGTGACATGTAGTTTTTTCTACATGAATTTTTTTGGAGAAGCCCAGTAAACATTTTTGGGCAGAAATAGAAATTTTCGATTATACTCAAAATATCTTGTTTAAAAAAAAACTATGAAAAAATTAATAACTGGTGGATTTTTCGACTGAAACATGGCTGCTGAATATATTGTTTTAATTACACACAAAATTGATTTCAATTCTCAAAATAACGAAGATCCCATTTCTTATACTATTTGCCAATAATTCAAAATTGAAAGCAATGACATATTGTTTTGTCGCTATAAATTTTATAAAAGAAGGCTGGTGAACATGTTTGTCCAGAAAATAAAATTTTGAAGTGCATTCATTTTTTTTTTTAATTTCCAAAAACTACAAAAAGGCTTTTCCAACTTTTTTTTTCTATCTTTATTAACGAGATTTTTAGCCCTGGGCTAGATCTCGGGACCGACGGCTCCGAAGAAAGTTGTCACTAATATTTTTTTAGTGACTATCTTGGGGATGGGATTCGATCCCAAGTCCTCGGCGTGAGATGTGTGTGTTCTAACCACTACACCAAGTCCGTCTCGAATTCCAAACTTTTTGCAAATCAAAAATTTAAAAAAAAAAAACAATTTATTCGACTTCTACGTTCCCCGACAAACGATCCGGAAAAAAAATTAAACTTGTTTTCTTTAATTTCTGGGCGAATAATGAAATTGTACTTGTATGTTTGTCATGAATTGTGTTTGTTAAGGTGCAGATGAATCGAAGCCAAACTTCAAATTTTCAAGAGCACGGATCTGGAGAACCAAACACCCGTTTTAGCTGAAAACCAAATCGATTGGTCACCACCAGCTAGGGACCAATCGATTAAGTTTTCAGCTTAAACGGATGCTTGGTTCTCCAGATCAGTGCTCTTGAAAATTTGATGTTTGGCTTCGATTCATCTTCACCTTAAACTAGAGTGAATTATACATCATTGGAAACATCAAGGAAACATTTTTGTCACTTTTTCACATCAATCAGCTTAAAGAAGTCCATTGAAAGTTTCTGGTTGTAAATAGAAAGTTTTTATTATACTAAAATTCATTTTACTACAATTACGAGAAAAGCGTTTATGTAACAATTTTTAAAACCACAATTTTACTTATCAATTCGTTTATTTTTGTCCAAACATTTTATGCAAACAAACTCAGGTCGAGAAAAAAGCATGTCATCGCATTAAATTTTGAGTGTTATATCAAATTTCATTATTGCTCAAACATGTTCACTAGACAACTAAAGGGAAATTATTGTAAAAAAAAAATATCATTGCTTTGCATTTTGACAGGCTAACACCTTGAGTATTTAGTCGCTCTTTAGGTAACAAAAAGTCTCAATAAAAAGCTTTGTTTCTACCCTGACGCGTTGACTAGACTACAATCGTTGACGCGTTGACTTCTACAATCAATGCATTTTCGAAAAAAGTACATGGAATTACCATAAATTTTGATATACATGCAAACAGTGAAAATAATATATAAATAGTTTTAGGGAAAATAAATTTTGAGTGTTTACCAATATTTATATTTCTGCCCAAACATATTTTCTTAACTTCTAGAATGAAAGTTTTGTCGAAAAAATTGATTATTATCGCATCAAGTTGGGAATTACTAGCAAATAGTTGAAAACAATTAGGGTTTCCTATATTCTAAGGCAAAATAAGTTTTGAGTGTAATCTAAAGTTTTATTTTTACATGTTGACCAAACTTATATGAGCAAATAAGTACCAAAAATATATGTATGCACTTTGAATTTCGATTTATAGGCTTATAAGTACAAAACTTGTTTTTTTTTTTGTTGTTTTTCAAGCAATACAAAAATAAAGAGTGTGATTAAAAATTTCGGAAACGAATAGGTGCATAGGCGTCGCAAGGGAGCGACAAGATTGAAATTTAATTAGGTGGTGAAAATTGAGCAAGCCATTTTAAAGTCAGTAAGCATCGAAGCGTCCTGTGTTTTGCTTAGCTTCTCTACTGGATAAGGGTTGGCTCAAAGCTTTGAGCTTTGCTACCAACACAAGCAAAATACAGGAGGCTTCAATGTGCTCTTATACTGACGGCAATCAACCGAACGGTTCTATCGATCGATGACTGATATTGGGAATTGACACGCTTGCTCAATTTTCACCACCTAATTAAATTAAAAATTTCTCTTCCTGCTTAAATATAATGTTCTTGTGCAATCAAATATTCTAATAAAAACTACATGTCATTGCTTTACAACTCGATTTATGGTCATATAAAATAAAAAAAAGTATATTCAATGTTTATTTCTGGTAAAATAAATTTTGAGTGTTTCAAAATTTACTATTTCTCCCAAAAATGGTCACTGAATTTCTATAAATAAGTTCATGCAGTGAAATGAAAATTTTCTCCAGCATTGATGAGCTGTTTTGTCACGAATCAAGTTTTCGTCGTCAATGTAGTATTACGCGGAATTCCGGTGTCGCAGAAATATTGACAACAAACTTGAAAAGTTGGCTAACAAATGCATGTAATGCATGTGCCACTGGAGCATGCTTGTTCATTGTCTAGTGTTAAGTTACAGTCTGTGCAGCTTAATGGCTGAAGACGGTGTCCGTGTCCTTTTTTTTTAATTCAGATACTTTGCCACACAGAAAAAAAAACATTGTATACCTACTTTGTCACGCCAAGCACCTGATATCCAAACAACCAAACCAAACTCGCTAGCTGTCACTTGGTATTTCAAAATGGCGGAATGGGAAATCTGACACATTGGATTACCTCCCTTCTAGTTACCTTGATAATATCATTATATTTTGGGGCGCTGGGCATTAACGGGTATATGTTATGGTGAAAATAAGCCTTCAGTAGTCTTCATTAGTACCTACATGGGAAAGCTGTGTAGTAGTTTAAATTTACTTAAATTACAAACGAAACTTAAAAAAGTGTGGAGAAAAATTCATATCAGTTTAAAAAAATTGTTGAAAAAAGTTGCATATTTGTAATTTTTGACAAAAGTAGGCCTTGAGTGAATGGAGTACCAAATGTGCATTTCATGGCAGTATGGAAAGAAACTACAATTTTGAAAAATTATCGAGAACCTAAACGTGCTTATTTGAGGCTGAAATTTTGTACAGCTCATATCGCATATTGAGTGAATGATCAGCAAAAAAAATCTGATAGAAATTTCATTGCTAGTACATTACGAGACTCATGTAAATCTCAATGTTACTGTGATGCGGTTACAATTTCCAATGTGACAAAAAAACTTGATATTTTTTGCGAGTTTTCAGTATGTTGATCGAAAGTTCAGGTTTCAGTATGTTGATCGAAAGTTTTAATCATTTGGTGACTATCCACGGTATTAAATTGAAATTGTGAAAAATGTCGAATATGACAAACATGCAGTTATGAGCAGTTTAAGCTATTTTTAAAAATTGAACGGAATCAAAAATCTCAATTTTGCAAATTTTAAACTACGGCGAATTTGTTCTAGTTACTCCTCTGTGCGACTGTTGGATGGATTCTACCGACTTTCCAATCCGGTTTCGCATCACTCGAATCGTTATGAAGTTCAAAGAGAACTGGCTATCGAATCAACTCACCGGCACCATGTTTGTTGATATTAACGCGTTGTTTTCTAAGTCACGGTCGGTAGCTTTGGCAAATAGTGTCTCACTTAGTACAACAATTTATTTACACATTAAAAGTTTCGCAACCGATTGAACGACTAGGTATTGATCGAATCGTCATCATTATCATTATCATCATAATCCACAACCCACCGGGTAGAATCGGTTGTTGAAAAACGTCCGCCAAACCGTCAATTTCGCAATTAAAACCAACCATTTGCAATTTGCAAGAAGAAACCCCCTCCAGCACCTTGAGCACTTATCGGAGCCGGGACGTGAGCAAAAAGCTCCATCAAGTTGAATAAGATTCGCAAATAAGACCGACCGGGCGGCGCGGCGGCAGCAGCAACAGGCGAAAACAAGTCCCTCTTGTTGTCGCAAATTCATCAAGTGCCCAAATTTGTTTTTCTCCGTCGAATGGCGATCCCAAACTTTCACTTTCCTTCTTTCTCGGACACGGATGGCAAGTAGTGTTGGCGGTGCACTACGGGCGATATCACAGAGAGATTGGTTCAGAATTCTATCCCGATAAATTATTGTAAGAATCCCCGACAGATTTCTGGAAGAATCTTCAAAAGATTTCCAGAAAAACCCAAGATTTTTTAAAAGATTCCATTCAATAACAATCCAGGGAGAATTTCGAAGGAATAACAGAGCGATCGAAGAGAAAACTTTAAAAATTTCAGCAGAATTTTCGAAGAATCCCAGGGAGATTTGAAAAAATCCCAGAAGGGTTTATCGGGAGAATCCCACAGGAATTCTTAAACGATTCTCTGAAATATTTCCTGTAGAATCATGAGGAAAATTCTAAAGGAATCCCATAAGCATTTTTAGAATAATCCAAGTGTTATTGTTAATTCGGTCAACCGGTGGAATGCATTTCCGAAGTTCGCATAGATCTCGAGCAATGAATATGGCCATGGTGCAACATCCACGTTACAGTGAATCCACAATTAAGAATCACCCACAATTTATGAATCAGCTGCCTTTAAAAGGACAAAATAACAGTAAAAAATAGCACAAAACATCACGGAAACATTTTCGCTTATAATTTATTTTGAGTAAAATTGTTTACGTGATGTTTTGTGTTGATTTTTGTTGTTATTTTGTCATTTGAAGTCAGCTGATTCATAAATTGTGGACGATTCTTAATTGTGGATCCACTGTACATTCGATGAATAAAAATTGTCGGCGCTATCCGTCAAATTCACTCATCAAAGCCATTTCGGTGAAAGTAACAACACAGCTATTGACTCCGAATCACTTCATTCTTATTATCTCGCATGAAGTCAAACAGCCGGATAAAGCTCTTGCTACAGAAGGAGAAGCGCTCCAAAACGGGCGAATCACAGATCGATTGTCACCTGCTCCAAAAGTGTAGATAGACGCAAAAAGAACTGTCAAACTAGATTAGGACAAAAATTTGACTGAAGAGTATAAAAATGAAAACATAAAGACGAATTCCATGTCAAATCGGTCAGTCACAGAACTCGACCATCTTCGATTTGGATCAAATTTTGCACATGTTTTTGGTATGGTAGAATAAGTGTTTTCTATAGAAAAAATTGTCATTTTGGCTCAAGTATAACTTTCGCAAATGGCCTATAAATTTTTGAATGCAACATATTTGAAAAATTCTAACACCGAAACTGTTGTTTTTAGAGAGAAATGTTCTATGAAGAAGTTGTAGTGAAACGTTTGGACTATGAGAAAAATATATACACTGAAAAATATTTTAGTTATTTTCATAAAAATTCAAAAGTAAAACTTAAATTTTAAATTACACAAAAACCCCATTTTTGATATTGTTTAAATTTTCACCATAAAATCTTGACAGTAAACAGATGTTTAGGACAAAGTTTCATGATGGAGAAATTTTTAATAAAAAAGTTTTTCAAAGAACAACTTTTGGTCTATTTTCAAAATTTTGAATTTTTGTCATAAAAAATACGTTCTGATGATACAGTGTAACATTTGACAAATGTTCCAACAGGGAAAATCTGTTTCGGTTATTATTATTTTGCACTTTATTCTGATTGTAAAAAAAAAAGAAAAAAATATGTATATATATAATTGTAAATTTCATGACCAATATTAAACACCATAATAAAAAAAATCAAGGGAGGTACTAGCATAATAGATCCACTGATAGGGCTTTAGGGTAACTCAGTGTTGCCACTGTTCGAAAGTGCCTGAGCGGCGGAAGTTCATTTGCCGAGGCGAACAAGCTTGTAGCCGATTCGCGCAAGACAATGGGATGAACGTCGCACAATAGAACCCCAACTACCTGGAGGGTAGGCCGTCCCTTATTTTTCGAAAATGCGAAATATTATAAGTTCGTCATTGTAAAGTGCTCGTTCTGGTAAGAAAAAAATCAGGTAAAAATTTGAAGTCCGTACGTGGACGCTAAGTGGTCCCCCAACGACTTTAAAGGTATTAGGTGTAGATGGCCCCCGTGTACCAAATCGAGCTCGCTGCTCTAGTGCACGCAACATGAGTACGAAGAGCCACCAGTAACAAATTGTCCTGCGCGCTTGATCATCAGCATAGAAGTTTGTTTTCTTTAGGATGATTCAAATATTACGTGACACAAAATTTGCCAATATTAGACCTCCTTCCCTCCCCCACGTATTAGCTCTTGTATGAAAAATTTAAAAATTTTGTATAGGCCGTAACACTACGGAAGAGCCCCTCCCTCCCTCTATTGCTTTACGTAATATTTGAACGATCCGTTGGTAGTTATGAATTTTATGTCAGCGTGCAGTGTTATGAAGCTATCCACAGTAAAAAATATTGTTTTACATATAGTTATTTGCTAATTATCAATTTGTTACAAGTGGCTTTTCGTACTCATGTTGCGAGCAACGAGCTCGATTTGGCGCACGGGAGTCATCTACACCTAATACCTTTAGGGTCGTTGGGGGACCACTTAGCGTCCACGTACGGAATTCAAATTTTTACCTGATTTTTTTCTTACCAAAACGAGCACTTTACAATGACGAACTTATAACATTTCGCATTTTCGAAAAATAAGGGACGGCCTACTGGAGGGGTATAAAAGGAGCTCGCACTCTAGAGCAGGTCTCTTTTGGTGAACATCCTGGCTGACGAAGAAGTATACTAATCCAAAGTGCTCAAAAAGTGATAATCCTCAGTGAATCTCAAAAGTGCTACGATCCGGACAATAGTTGTGTGTGTAGTGATCATATCACCCATCCGGTAGATTATTCGAGTAGACTGGACCTCCTTATCGCCACGTTGGGGCCAGCTATTGTGAAAATCCGGTGTCTACGTGTGAATCGACTAAACGAACTGTCCGTGAAGTGTCTCCCAGGTGTGTTGAGCCGGTCGTAACGTTACGAAACGACCGTAGCCATTTGTTTTACACGGCCAAAACTTCGTTCCACGGTTTGGAACGAAAACCCAGCCCGGGTACGGGTGAAGCGCTTCAGAAAGATCCGGCAATCATCGGTTCCAGCCCTCAATGTCCAGGTAACTCGAGCAGTGAGCAAGGCCTAGAATAATCAAAATCACATTTAATTGAACCCCCCCCCTCCTCAAAAGAGATTTAATAGAGATAGATTGTATTTAAAATCGAAAGCTTGGTGTTTAGAATTTGTAAAACCGAAAGAAAGATTCGCAGGTTGAGAACGATCGAGGTCTGTTACGGTGAGTATTCCCCAAACACGTGTGCCGACCCTGAGAGGCAAAATTACAGGTGAGCTAGCTCGGGACGTGAGGACGTCCATGCCATAGACGCGTGGGCGTCATCGGTAGTAACAACAGTAAGCATCTTGAAATAGTTCTAAGCCATAATAATTATATGAATAATTTCTCTAGAAGTAGCCATTTTCAAGTTATATCAAGTTTAAGGCAAAAAAATATTGTTTAAATATTTAAATATGCCTTTTTATAAGTTTTTCGCGTTTCTCCATTGAAAATAATACATTTTCGAGAGTAAAGACCATATTTTTTTTCCACTTACTTATTTTCCTTGATGGAGAATCGCGAATAACTAATGAAAATGGCCTATTGTAATATTTAAAAAATATTTTTTGCATTAAACCCGATATATTTAAAAAATGGCTACTTCTAGTGAAATTATTCGTATAATCATCATGGCTTAGAATCATTTCAAGATGCTTAATGTATCATCAGAACGTATTTATTTTGACAAAAATTCAAAATTTTGAAAATCGACCAAAAGTTGTTCTTTGAAAAACTTTTTTATTAAAAATTTATCCATCATGAAACTTTATCCCAATCATCTGTTTACTTTCAAGATTATATGGTGAAAATTTAAAAAATATAAAAAATGGGGTTTTTGAGTAATTTTAAATTTAAGTTTTATTTTTAAATTTTTCATGTAAATAAATAATATATTTTTTCAGTGTATATTTTTTTCTTATAGTTCAAACGATTCACTACAACTTCTTCATAGAACATTTTTCTCTAAACTCCACAGTTTTCGAGTTGGAATTTTTTAAATAAGCTGCATGCAAACATTTATAGGCCATTTTCAAAAGTTACACTTGAGTCAAAATGATCAATTTTTCTATGGAACACTTATTCTACCATACCAAAAACATGTTCAAAATTTAATCCAAAAAGAAGACTATCGAGCACGATTTTCATTTTTTTTCGACTCATTCTGGATGGAATTCATCAAAAGCTTTCTGAGTTACTTATAAACTAACTTTGGTTATCGACTGACTGAACCTAAAACTATCTCGTATAAACACCAACTGTGAGTAAAACTTAAATTCGAAAGTAAAACTTATGCCTGAGAAATTGAACTTGATTTTTCGAAGTACATTGACTCGATTAGAGGTACACAAGACATAGAAGACGTAGACCGAGAACTAGTCACAGAATTGTGAGTATGTATTTGTGGGACATCCTTTCGTAAGACTGTTAACTGTTACCGTATGTATTTTAGCTGTGAAGCCTTTCTCCACCAACAAATTTATTGGAATCGGTACAAGAACTCTGTCTTTGATTTCTGCGTCTTCCACCGTGTCAACACTTTGCGAAAAAAGGTAAAAACAAGTGTTATTTGTCCATGTGAAATGAGAACACTTTCAGAACCCCACTTAGTGCCACAGATGCCAACAGTGGGGTCATGGTACCAAACATTGCCACATGTACGTCTGTCATGTGCAATAAAATACCAAAAAGTTTGTATGAGCAATCTGCGGGGTAAATCAGAAGTGTCAGGTTGTCGGATTCGGATTGTCCTTAAGCAAAATAAAGTTGCATGAGCATTTATATTTGTTTTGATTGTGAAGTTGTACTCGTAAAAATAATCGTTGTTAATTGAACGATCATTTCAAGAAAATGCAGTATAAATGATAGTTAAAAAGATCACTGATTGTTTTGCATGTCTTCTTTACGACTTCTGGTACAGTGTTTTCTTATACTTTGGGCTTGAGGTTTCGTAACGTCCATAACGATTATGTTTCACCTCCCGGTACATTCATACCCATGTTCGGTTACGCCATCAAGAGACCTCCACGTTGCAATCGTGACCAATTTGTCTGGTATGGAGGACCTCAAAACCCCCGCCCTGTTCCCACTTTTCAACCGCTAGTCTTCCTCAATCAGGTGTGCAAATTCTTCGGGATTAAATTTCGGCGGACCGGAATCTGCCCCAACTCGAACCCCATTGATATGTTTTATTGCGACTCATTTCTCACTTTCCTTCGAGCACTTATTGGCGCGGCTGAATGGACGGCAGGTTCCATTTGAACACTGCGCTGAACTGTTGGCGATCGGGTGGCCAAAATCTAAAAAAATATCTCGCTTTGAAAGGTATTTCTTGGAAATCATTTCATAGTACAAACTCCTATTAAAAAATTTCCAAAATTTTAGAGCAAGATCTTTGATAGTTTTGTTCATACAGTATGACAAAATTTGACCATTTTAGATATAAGGAGTACTCATTGAAAACATAAAGTATTTGTTGAATAAAAAATTGCATTATTGTAATACATTAATTTATACACTTTTCAAAAGCCTACTCAAAATAATATCTTAGAAAAATAAAATGAAAAAATAAATAAAAATATTTTTCAAAATACAAAACATTCACAATTTAATACGTTTCAACCTGTTTTGTCCTTGGTTGTTCCGAGATTAAATTTGTTCTCAACGGTAGTTATTATTTCTCTTTTTCAAAAGGTCGTCTCAAAAACTTGTTCTATGAAAACAAAATATCAAATTTGTATCAAAAATTTCTTTGTATGACATAAGATAGCAAAAACATTTGTGTTCGCCTGGCTACACGAAAATC